>NC_039490.1:8686930-8926842 GCF_003590095.1 Trichoplusia ni
GTTCGGCAGCAGCCTCGAGACAGCTGCGGCAGCCCGGAGTCTGGGCGCCAGCCTTCTGAAGTGCTCCCGGAAGTTGAGCCTCCCGTCTAGGACCAGGCCTAATACTTCATAGTGCCTGACAGTGGGATACGGACACCTTCCACTGTCAGGCACGCGTCATCCGGTGGGTGGGCTCCGGGGGCCGTGCAGCAAAAGCGCCTCGGTCTTCCCCAGAGCCACGTCAATCCAGCATCCGGATGCGACCTACGACGAGTTGCGTGCCGCAGGTCGCACGCCGGATGCATTCCGCGGGGTCAGAACCCCGCGCTAAACCAAGGTGTCGTCCGCGTAGCAGACGACCCGCGTGCAGGGCAGGAGAGCGCCCCGAAGGGTCCAGTCATACCCGATGTTCCACAAGAGGGCCCCAAGACAGACCCCTGTGGAACACCGCGCCCCGTCTCCCACCTCTGCGGGCCGCTTGGCCCGCGAACGACACGTGTCGCCCGGACAGGTAGTCCGCCACGACGCGCTGCAAGTAGAGCGGCACCCCGTGATATCGGAGCGCCGACTCTATGCACTGATGCGGCAGCGAATTGAAGGCGTTGGCGATGTCAAGAGAAACCGCCACCGCCACGCCCCCTCGTGCTACCGCATCCGCGGCGAACTCCTGGACGACTTTGATGGCGTCCACCGTGGACCGCCTCGCCCTAAAGCCGTATTGGCAATCCGACAGACTCGGACCAGTCCTATCAAGATGCCGGACGATGCGGGCGGCGATGATGCGCTCGAAGAGCTTGCCCGCCTCGTCCAGCAGGACAATCGGCCTGTAGCCGGACGGTGAGTCTGCCGGTCGTCCCTCTTTTCGTAGAAGGACGAGCCGCCCCGTCTTCCATGTATCCGGGAATCTGCCCTCCTCCAAACAGGAGTTGAGCAGTCCCCGGAATCGACTTTCGAGAGGCCCCAGTGCCAGCGCAAGTGCGCGCGCCGGCACTCCGTCGGGGCCTGGGGCGGTCTTCTTTGGGCGAAGGCAGGCGATGGACGCCTCCATTTCTCCCTCCGTGATGGCCTCCAGTGGCTCCGGCGCCTGAGGCGCGACCACCACTGGAGGCACTATATTTGTCCGTTCCGGGAAAAGGGACGAGACTACGGCGTGGAGCAGCTGGGGCTCCATGGTCTCCGTGATCGGGGGCCCGTTGGCGCAGAGCTTGTTCCGCGCCGCGATGTATGGGCGCCCCCACGGATCCCTATTGAGTTCCTCCAGCATCTCCTGTCTTCCTTGTGCCTTGGCCTTTAGAATGGCCAGGCGGAGATTGCTCCTCGCCGTGCGGTAGGCCTCATATAGCGAGGCCTCCCTCGTCTCGTCCCAACTTGGTCTTCCGGCGTGCCTGGAGCGGTAGCGGGTCAGCCCCCGCTTGGCCCCGAAGCACGCCTCCCTGAGAGCTGCGATCTCGGGCGACCACCAGTAAACTGACCGGCGGTTCCGCGACCGAATAGCTCTGCCTCGTCGTCAATTGAGCGGCCGGCCACCGCCGGCGCGCACCAATCGGCCACAATGGCCGCCTCGATCAGCAGCTCTCGATCCATCTTCTGTAGGGCCCATCGTGGGCTTCCCGAGTCCGGTGTAAAGCGCCGGATCCCGGGTCCCCCAGGAGTGGAAACGCTGAACCGTATATATCGGTGGTCCGATAGCGTCTCCACCTCCTCGACGCGCCAATCACGAACGCGCTCCGCAATAGACGGAGCGCAAAACGACACGTCGACGATGGACCCTCCGTTCTGCCGTACGCAGGTGTGGACCCTACCCCTATTCAGCAGGGCAAGGTCCAATCCGAGGGCCCACTCCTCCAATAGTTCCCCGCGCCGGTCTGTTGCCGGTTCCCCCCACGCTGTGCTCTTGGCGTTGAGGTCACCGAGCACGATGACCGGGCGAGGCGAGAGCGTCCGAACAAGGGCCTCGAGCTCGGCCATAAATGACTCGAACTCAGCTAGACCCCTGTTCGGCGAGAAGTAGACCCCTACTACTGCGTACGGCCCCCAAACAACGGCGACATAACCTGAGCCCCTGCGGATGGTATGCAGGGGCCGGGAGTCCGCGCCCGTGGCGCTGATAACGGCGACGGAGCCGTCTAAGTCCCCCACCCAATTGGGACGAGGGGCAACATAATATGGCTCCGCCGCCACTCCGATGTCAATGCTCCACTGCGCCAGCGACTGGAGGAAAAGATCCTGTGCGCCGGCGCAGTGGTTCAAGTTCCCCTGGAGGAGGAAGTGTGGACGGACGTTATCCATTATTATTCGTCCATCCGTTCCTCCTCACAGGGGCGCGCCTGTGACGTGACCGCATTGGGCACTTTCCCCAATGCGGCCATCTTCCTCTTTATTAGGGCCGGGGGAGCACATCCCCGGCTTCCCATCTGGTGGGCGGCATTGCGCCCGAGCTCGGCGCATATGACGCAATTGGCTGGCGCCTTGCATTCCGCCGCCTTGTGCCCGGGCATCGCGCAGCGGTAACATAACCCGCTGCGGTCCGCAGGGCACATGCACACCGGCCTTGTGTGGCCTAGTGCAAGGCAGCGGAAGCACTTCATGGGCCGTGCATCAAGTTGCACGACCCGCGCCGAGCTCCACCCCACCAAGAATTTTTGTGTCTTGGAGGTGACTAACTTTGGTGCCACCTCCAGCGGACACTTTACTACGCACGAAAACTTTTCACCAGCGCTGGGTTTCAGCTCTCCCACCTTTATTCGGTCAGGCGCGCACTGACTTTGACGCGCGGCGACGTCACGAATCTCGTCCTTGGTGACGGAGTCATCCAGGTTTGACACCCGGAGCTCCGCGCACCTGACAGGCCTGGTGACCTTGACGTCGCCACCGTACCTGGCCTGCAGCTGGTCCGCCATTTGGTCAGCCGCCTCCTGACCGATGTTCTTCGGGAGCTCTAAAATTCTTGCTCCCGTCTGCGCCCTCCTGATCCGTATTGGGTCGACAGCCATGTCGACCCCCATCTTATCCAGGTCGATGGTTTCCCTCGCCGCGGTGATGACGTCTTTGTACGAGAGGGCCTTCTGCGCCCCTTCCTCGCTAATTGTCAGCACGACAGCTGCAGTGCGGGCCAGACGCCTTTGTCGCTGAGCCCTTTTCCGCTTTTGTTTCCCCGTCATTGGCCGAGGACCTTTCTTCTTGCCAGCTGAGTCCTTGGCTTTGGCCGCCGGCTGTGCCTTGGGGCGCTCTGGCGCCTTTGGCTTCTTCCCCTTCTTCTTGTTGGAGACTGTGGTCCACCCGTCCTCCACAGTCTCTGACGTGCTAGCTACCGGCGCCTCTTGTGGCGCCGGTGCCTCTTTTCGCGCTGGTGCCGAGGTTGGCGTTGGCTGCGCGACGTTCTTCTTTGCCTTCCCCTTGGCCGGTTTTGGGTCCGGCTTCGGGGTCGGCGTCGGCTTCGGCGCCAGTCTTGGTGCCGGTTTTGGCGCTTGTTTTGGAGCCGGGGCCGCCTTGAGGACCTGGCTGTACCCAGGCTTGGTTCCTCGGCCCGCAGCTTCTGCCTCCGCCCTTCTTCTGTCCGCCGCCAATGGCGGACGCATTATAGGCTCCGGCGGGAGACGGCTTGTTATCCCAGCCAGTCTTGCGTCCAACATCGTCCCAACGGACATCATTATTCGCTTCATCTTTTCTTCTTCTTCTTCTTGGGCCGCAGGGGCAGTCCGCCTCTCCACGGACTTTCCTTGCGCCTCCTCCAGCGCGTTCAGTCGCTCAGTGAGGCGCTTGTTTTCCTCGAGCAACCTTTCTAACCTCTTATCGCTCGTTAGAGCGCGGACACCGCCCTGGATGTCCTCGACGGCATCTTTGAGTTTTTTAATGAAACTCCCTTTTATATTTTTGGAGCCGCGCGCAACCTCCAAAACCGCCATCAGGCCGCCGTCTATCTGCTCCTTGGCGGAGGAAGGGTCGAGCGGCTTCAGACCAGAACTAAGCATGTCCCGGACGGCCGCCCTCGCATCTCGCTGCTCTCGCTCCTCCTGCTCCTTCTTTGCGAGCGTGTCGGAAGGCTGCGCTGATTCCGCGGCGAGCCTCCGATACTCTTCACGCTGCCGGTGAAGACCGACATATCGCCCGTGGGTGACGCATGCTCGAGACCGTGATGACGAGGCTAATGAGACCTCGCTCTCACAGTCGGAAGCGGCGTACGCCCCCACAGACTCCCTGTCCTCCGACACATCCCTTCTGGGACGCTTCCGGTCTAAACGACCGGCGGAGCTATCGCGGGAGCGACACGACGTGAACGTCTGCTCCGCTATCTCCATGGCTTCCTCTTGGCGTACCGAGGCGACACGCTCGAGTACAACCCGAGGCGACCTCACCGCCATTTCTTCTTCTAAACTCTGCCGAACAGTCGACCGAGTCGTCCTCCTACTCTCCTCATTTGCACCCACTTTCTCATCGTTGTGTTTTAAATTTGAATTCTCCATAAAATTCCCACGAGTATGGGGGAAAGGTGCGTCACCCCCGGCCAGTGCCCCCTGTAGCCGGGGAAGGTCTAGAATAACCCTCCGAGGTTCGACAGGTTCCTCTTCGGAGGTTAACGCTAGGAACTGGTCACCCACCAGCCATTCATCCCCTCGCCGCGTTATCCAATAGCTTGGGATTGGGGGTTTTTTATAGAGGTTTTCCGTCCTCGCGGTCCAACCGATAAAGGTCAGACCCCCGTTCCCGCGTAAGTCCACCCCTGACCTCGCTGCGGGTTTACGGTCTGGCCGACGGTGGCCTTTACAAGACCGCGTCCGGAGGCAGTGCAAGTGCACACCGGACCCGTCGCCCATCTCCGACTCCCCGCCCGCCGCCGCTACCCGGAATAAGCCCAGGACGCCGACGGGCTGCGACATCCAGCAAGCTGTGAACACTCACTGGACTCGCCCTACACCACGCCCGCTGCCGCTACTCGGAGTACGTCCGAGACGCCAGCGAACGCCCACCACGCGAAGGCCGAAACAACAACGACCCCCGCCAGTCTAACCCACAGGCTGTGGGAAGACACCCCCGCCCGCCGCCGCTACCCGGAATGAGTCCAGGACGCCGGCGGGCTGCGACGTCCAGCAAGCAGTTGACACTCACTGGACTCGCCTCTCCTCCCGACCTTCGGCCAACAAACAATGGCCGAAGTCCCCCTTCGCTCGAGCTCCACCGAACCACCCCTCGCTTGAGGAGGGCGGGAGCGAGCGTGTCCGGCCAGCAGTTGACACTGGCCGGACCCCGCGGCAGAAATTCGCCACGCACAACAATTGCCCCAAGTCGCGAGACGATTGTTATGCGTGCCCAGGGTGCACCGGCCCAACGACTGCTCTTCCCCCCGGACGTATCCGTAAGGGACCAGCAGCCGCCAGGCACACGAGGAGGTTTTCTGCCCTGCACCCCCCTAACCTAACCTTTTTTTTTTTTTTTTTTTTTTTTTTTTTTTTTAGGCGGGGGAATCCTCATGGACACCCGCCCTCCCGGGGGGGAGGACGGGTAGTGTCAGACTCTTACTGACTAAACCTAACCGCCGGGTGACGTCAGCCGCGTTTGATGCCGGCACGTGGTGTTACATAATATCACAACACTGTGCCGGCCGCGGGGATCCGCCGGCCGTTGAGTAGGGCCGGCGGCTCGCTTTCGCGTTTGTTTGTGGAGGCCGACGTGTAAAGAGCGTCGGCCTCCTCGCCTCGTAATGGGGTCGCACCCGTCACACCGAAATGCGACCCCCCGTCGCGGGTCTGTTTTGACGGGCGATATGCACCCCCGTGCCTATCGCCCAGACCCTAGCTAGGGCGGCAAGTTGCGCTCGTGCGCAGCACGTCGCCGCCCCATACGACGTCGGCGTATGGCGGGCGCGCTGGGATCTTCTTCCCGTGCGCGCTCCGCCGCCTCCTTCTGGGACATGACCGTCTCGCAGAAGGAGGCTAGTGCGTTCCACGCTGCGCGACTGCTGATGGCTGAAGCGACAACAGCCGGCAGCGCGGAAAGATCGTCCAAATTGAGCGCCGCCAGAAGGTCGGAGCGTTGCTCGGCAAAGGCCGGACATACGGCCAGAGTATGGAGTGCGGTGTCGTCGACATCACCGCACTCATGGCACGCAGTCGACTCCTCCCTCCTGACGACGCGGCACAGGTAATGCCCGAAGGCCCCGTGCCCAGTTAGCACCTGCGTGAGGCGGTAGGTCAGGACACCATACCGCCTCTCCGCCCACGGTTGAAGGTGTGGGCGGATTGCTTCACAAATGGCCCGCCCCGCCGTCGGTCTTGAGAGACGGAGCTCCCAATTCCTGAAGGTGACGAGGCGGGCCTGTCTTTCCATGCTCGCGCTGCCTCGGCGAGGGTTCGATGCCCCGGGACCGGAGCTCGGTGATGCGGGTGTAAATGTCCGCAAGCACCTTCGCTTCCAAATCCCAAGGCGGAGTCCCCGCCAAGGCAGTCGCGGCTTCGTGCCCGACAGTTCGGTAGGCACGGACGATCCTGTTGGCGACAGCACGCTGCGCGCCAAGCAGGACCGCCCGACTGTCGGGCAATAACTTCTTCGCCCAAATGGGTGCGCCGTAGAGGGCCATTGAGCGTATGACCCCCCCGTATAAACGGCGGCACCCTAAGTCGGGGCCCCCGACGTTCGGCAGCAGCCTCCCGAGAGCAGCTGCGGCAGCCCGGAGTCTGGGCGCCAGCCTTCTGAAGTGCTCCCGGAAGTTGAGCCTCCCGTCGAGGACCAGGCCTAAATACTTCATAGTGCCTGACAGTGGGATACGGACACCTTCCACTGTCAGGCACGCGTCATTTCCGGTGGGTGGGCTCCGGGGGCCGTGCAGCAAGAGCGCCTCGGTCTTCCCCAGAGCCACGTCAAGTCCTAGCATCCGGATGCGACCTACGACGAGTTGCGTGCCGCAGGTCGCACGCCGGATGCATTCCGCGGGGTCAGAACCCCGCGCTAAAACCAATGTGTCGTCCGCGTAGCACACGACCCGCGTGCAGGGCAGGAGAGCGCCCCGAAGGGTCCAGTCATACCCGATGTTCCACAAGAGGGGCCCCAAGACAGACCCCTGTGGAACACCGCGCCCCGTCTCCCACCTCTGCGGGCCGCTTGGCCCCGCGAACGACACGTGTCGCCCGGACAGGTAGTCCGCCACGACGCGCTGCAAGTAGAGCGGCACCCCGTGGTATCGGAGCGCCGACTCTATGCACTGATGCGGCAGCGAATTGAAGGCGTTGGCGATGTCAAGAGAAACCGCCACCGCCACGCCCCCTCGTGCTACCGCATCCGCGGCGAACTCCTGGACGACTTTGATGGCGTCCACCGTGGACCGCCTCGCCCTAAAGCCGTATTGGCAATCCGACAGACTCGGACCAGTCCTATCAAGATGCCGGACGATGCGGGCGGCGATGATGCGCTCAAAGAGCTTGCCCGCCTCGTCCAGCAGGACAATCGGCCTGTAGCCGGACGGTGAGTCTGCCGGTCGTCCCTCCTTTCGAAGAAGGACGAGCCGCCCCGTCTTCCATGTATCCGGGAATCTGCCCTCCTCCAAACAGGAGTTGAGCAGTCCCCGGAATCGACTTTCAAGAGGCCCCAGTGCCAGCGCAAGTGCGCGCGCCGGCACTCCGTCGGGGCCTGGGGCGGTCTTCTTTGGGCGAAGGCAGGCGATGGACGCCTCCATTTCTCCCTCCGTGATGGCCTCCAGTGGCTCCGGCGCCTGATGCGCGACCACCACTGGAGGCACTATATTTGTCCGTTCCGGGAAAAGGGACGAGACTACGGCGTGGAGCAGCTGGGGCTCCATGGTCTCCGTGATCGGGGGCCCGTTGGCGCGGAGCTTGTTCCGCGCCGCGATGTATGGGCGCCCCCACGGATCCCTATTGAGTTCCTCCAGCATCTCCTGTCTTCCTTGTGCCTTGGCCTTTAGAATGGCCAGGCGGAGATTGCTCCTCGCCGTGCGGTAGGCCTCATATAGAGAGGCCTCCCTCGTCTCGTCCCAACTTGGTCGTCCGGCGTGCCTGGAGCGGTAGCGGGTCAGCCCCCGCTTGGCCCCGAAGCACGCCTCCCTGAGAGCTGCGATCTCGGGCGACCACCAGTAAACTGACCGGCGGTTCGGCCGCCGTCGGACGCGAGGCATCGCCGTGTCGCACACCAAAGTTAAGGTGCGACCGAATAGCTCTGCCTCGTCGTCAATTGAGCGGCCGGCCACCGCCGGCGTGCACCAATCGGCCACAATGGCCGCCTCTATCAACAGCTCTCTATCCATCTTCTGTAGGGCCCATCGTGGGCTTCCCGAGTCCGGTGTAAAGCGCCGGATCCCGGGTCCCCCAGGAGTGGAAACGCTGAACCTTACGTATCGATGGTCCGATAGCGTCTCCACCTCCTCGACGCGCCAATCACGAACGCGCTCCGCAATAGACGGAGCGCAAAACGACACGTCGACGATGGACCCTCCGTTCTGCCGTACGCAGGTGTGGACCCTACCCCTATTCAGCAGGGCAAGGTCCAATCCCAGGGCCCACTCCTCCAATAATTCCCCGCGCCGGTCTGTTGCCGGTTCCCCCCACGCTGTGCTCTTGGCGTTGAGGTCACCGAGCACGATGACCGGGCGAGGCGAAAGCGTCCGAACAAGGGCCTCGAGCTCGGCCATAAATGACTCGAACTCTGCCAGACCCCTGTTCGGCGAGAAGTAGACCCCTACCACTGCGTACGGCCCCCAAACAACTGCGACATATCCCGAACCCCTGCGGATGGTATGCAGGGGTCGGGAATCCGCGCCACAGGCGCTTATGACGGCGACGGAGCCGTCGAGATCCCCCGCCCAATTGGGACGAGGGGCAACAAAGTATGGCTCCGCCGCCACTCCAATATCAATGCTCCACTGCGCCAGCGACTGGAGAAACAGATCCTGCGCGCCGGCGCAGTGGTTCAAGTTCCCCTGGAGGAGGAAGTGTGGACGGACGTTATCCATTATTGTTCGTCCATCCGTTCCTCCTCACAGGGGCGCGCCTGTGATGTGACCGCATTGGGCACTTTCCCCATTGCGGCCATCTTCTTCTTGATAAGTGCCGGGGGAGCACATCCCCGGCTGCCCATCTGGTGGGCGGCATTGCGGCCGAGCTCGGCGCATATGGCGCACTTGGCTGGCGCCTTGCACTCCACTGCCTTGTGCCCGGGCATCGCGCAGCGGTAACACAACCCACTGCGGTCTGTGGGGCACATGCACACTGGCCTGGTGTGGCCTAGTGCGAGGCAGCGGAAGCACTTCATGGGCCGTGCATCAAGTTGCACGACCCGCGCCGAGCTCCATCCCACCAGAAACTTCTGGGGTTTTGGAGGTGACCAGTTTCGAGGCCACCTCCAGAGGGCACTTCAGCACGGTGCTAAATTTCGCACCGGGACTGGGCCTCAGATCTCCAACCTTGATCTGGTCAGGAGTGCACTGACCCTGACGTGTAGCGACGTCAAGGATGTCCTGCTGAGTGACGGACTCGTCGAGGTTTGTCACGCGGAGCTCCGCACACCTGACAGGCCTGGACACCCTGACGTCGTCACCGTATTTGTCCCGCAGCTGCTGCGCCATTTCGTCAGCAGCCTCCCGACCAATGTTTTTCGGGAGCTGGAGGATCCTGGCCCCCGTCTGCGCCCTCCTAATTCGGATCGGGTCGGCAACCATGTCGACCCCCATTTTGTCGAGGTCGATGGTCTGCCTCGCCTCCCTTAGGACCGTCTCATAAGTGAGGGCCTTTTGCGCCCCCTCCTCACTAATGGTGAGGACGACAGCAGCGGTGCGGGCAAGACGCCTCTGTCGTTGCCCCCTTCTCCGCCGCGTCCTCCCCGACTCCTTCTTCGGCCCTTTTTGTCGCCGGTTTTCGCCCCTCCTGCTTCTTTGTGGGAGGGGTTTTTGCTGGCTTCGCCGCCGGGCGCTCCGGCGCCTTTGATTTAGGCGCCTTCTTCTTCTTGTTGGAGACTGTGGTCCACCCATCCTCCACAGTCTCCGACGTGCCCGCTACCGGCGCCTCTTCTGGCGCTGGTGCCTGAGCTGGCGCCTCTTGATTTGGCGCGGGTTTCGCGGCAGCCTTCTTATTGCCTGCCTTGCCCTTGGCCGGTTTTGGATCCGGCTTCGGGGTCGGCGTCGGCTTCGGCGCCAGTCTTGGCGCCGGTTTCGGCGCTTGTTTCGGAGCCGGAGCCGCCTTCAGAACCTGGTTGTATCCAGGCTTGGGCACACGGCTTGCAGCCTCCGCCTCCGCGCGTCTCCTGTCCGCCGCAAGTGGCGGACGCATGATCGGCTCTGGCGGGAGTCGACTCGTGACCCCCGCCAGTTTCGCGTCCATCATTGTCCCGACGGACAGCATGACGCGCTGCAGCACTTCTTCGTCGAGGGCCGCTGGGGCAGTCCGCCTCTCCGAGGACTTTCCCTGCGTCTCCTCAAGCGCGTTCAGACGCTGAGTGAGTCGTTTGTTCTCCTCAAGCAGTCTTTCTATTCGCTTGTCGCTCGTTAGAGCGCGGACACCGCCCTGGATGTCCTCCACGGCATCTTTGATTTTCTTAATCAGGCAGCCCTTGATGTTTTTTGAGGTGCGTGCCACCTCTAAGACTGCCATCACGCCGCCGTCAATAAGCTCCTTGGCAGAGGAGGGGTCGAGCGGCTTGAGTCCGGACCTCATGAGGTCCCTTATCGCCGCCCTGGCGTCCCTTCCCTGCCTATCCTCCTCTTCTCTTATTGCGGAGGAATCGTCGGGCTGCTCCGTTTCAGCGGCCATCCTCCGCAATTCTTCACGCTGCTTATGCAGCCCAACGTAGCGCCCGTGGGTGATGCAGCCACGGGACCGTGTCGACGAAGTAAATGACACCTCGCTTTCACAGTCCGAGGCGGCTCCCACGGACAGCCTGTCGTCCGAAACATCCCGTCTGGGACGCTTTCGGTCCGAGCGACCTGCGGAACTATCGCGTGAGCGGCACGAAGTAAGCGCCGGCTCGACGATCTCCATACGTTCCTCCTGGCGTACCGAGGCGACACGCTCGAGTACAACCCGAGGTGACCTCACCGCCACTTCTCCTTCTAACCCCAACCTAACCTTTTTTTTTTTTTTTTTTTTTTTTTTAGGCGGGGGAATCCTCATGGACACCCGCCCTCCCGGGGGGGAGGACGGGTAGTGTCAGACTCTTACTGACTAAACCTAACCGCCGGGTGACGTCAGCCGCGTTTGATGCCGGCACGTGGAGTTACATGAATATCACTACACTGTGCCGGCCGCGGGGATCCGCCGGCCGTTGAGTAGGGCCGGCGGCTCGCTTTCGCGTTTGTTTGTGGAGGCCGACGTGTAAAGAGCGTCGGCCTCCTCGCCTCGTAATGGGGTCGCACCCGTCACACCGAAATGCGACCCCCCGTCGCGGGTCTGTTTTGACGGGCGATATGCACCCCCGTGCCTATCGCCCAGACCCTAGCTAGGGCGGCAAGTTGCGCTCGTGCGCAGCACGTCGCCGCCCCATACGACGTCGGCGTATGGCGGGCGCGCTGGGATCTTCCTCCCGAGCGCGCTCCGCCGCCTCCTTCTGGGACATGACCGTCTCACAGAAGGAGGCTAGTGCGTTCCACGCTGCGCGACTGCTGATCGACGCAGCCACAACAGCCGGCAGCGCGGAAAGATCTCTCAAATTTAGCGCCGCCAGAAGGTCGGAGCGTGGCTCAGCAAAAGCCGGACATACGGCCAGAGTGTGCAATGCGGTGTCGTCTTCGTCACCGCACTCATGGCACGCAGTCGACTCCTCCCTCCTGACGACGCGACACAAAAAGTGATTAAAGGCCCCATGGCCTGTCAACATCTGTGTGAGGCGGTAGGTTAGAACACCATACCGCCTCTCCGCCCATGGTTTCAATACAGGGCGGATTGCCTCACAAATAGCCCGCCCCGCCGTCGGTCGTGAGAGCCGCAGCTCCCAGTTCCTAAAGGTGACGAGGCGGGCTTGCTTCTTCCAAACTTCTTTCTGCCTTGGCGAGGGGTCGATGCCCCGGGACCGGAGCTCGGTGCTGCGGGTGTAAATGTCCGCAAGCACCTTCGCTTCCAAATCCCAAGGCGGAGTCCCCGCCAAGGCAGTCGCAGCTTCGTGCCCGACAGTCCTATAGGCACGGACGATCCTGTTGGCGACAGCACGCTGCGCGCCAAGCAGGACCGCCCGACTGTCGGGCAACATCTTGTTTGCCCATATGGGTGCGCCGTAGAGGGCCATCGAGCGAATGACCCCCCCGTATAAACGGCGGCACCCTAAGTCGGGGCCCCCGACGTTCGGCAGCAGCCTCCCGAGAGCAGCTGCGGCAGCCCGGAGTCTGGGCGCCAGCCTTCGGAAGTGCTCCCGGAAGTTGAGCCTCCCGTCGAGGACCAGGCCTAAATACTTCATATGGCCTGACAGTGGGATACGGACACCTTCCACTGTCAGGCACGCGTCTTCTCCGATGGGTGGGCTCCGGGGGCCGTGCAGCAAGAGTGCCTCGGTCTTCCCCAGAGCCACGTCAAGTCCAAGCATCCGGATGCGACCTACGACGAGTTGCGTGCCGCAGGTCGCACGCCGGATGCATTCGGCGGGGTTCGCACCCCGCGCCAAAACCAGGGTGTCGTCCGCATAACAGACGACCCGCGTGCAGGGCAGGAGAGCACCTCGGAGGGTCCAATCGTACCCGATGTTCCACAAGAGGGGCCCCAAGACAGACCCCTGTGGAACACCGCGTCCCGTCTCCCACCTCTGCGGGCCGTTCTGCCCAACGAACGACACAAATCTCCCGGACAGGTAGTCCGCCACGACGCGCTGGAGATAGAGCGGCACCCCGTGGTATCGGAGCGCCGACTCTATGCACTGATGCGGCAGCGAATTGAAGGCGTTGGCGATGTCGAGTGAAACAGCCACCGCCACGCCCCCCTGTGCCACCGCATCCGTGGCGAACTCTTGCACGACTTTTAAGGCGTCCAACGTGGACCGCCTCGCCCTAAATCCGAATTGGCAGTCCGACAGACTCGGACCCGTCCTCTCCAAATGCTGGACGATGCGGGCAGCGATGACACGCTCAAAGAGCTTGCCCGCCTCGTCCAGCAGGACGATCGGCCGATAGCCCGAAGGCGAGTCTGCCGGACGCCCCTCCTTACGTAGGAGTACCAACCGCCCCGTCTTCCATGTATCCGGGAATCTGCCCTCCTCCAAACAAGAGTTGAGCAGACCCCGGAATCGACTTTCGAGTGGCCCCAGTGCCAGCGCAAGAGCGCGCGCCGGCACTCCATCGGGGCCTGGGGCGGTCTTCTTCGGGCGAAGGCGGCTTATGGACGCCTCCAGTTCCCCCTCCGTGATGAGCTCCAGTGACTCTGGCGCCTGAGGCGCGGCCACCACTGGAGGGAGAATCTGTGTCCTGTCCGGGAATAGGGACGAGACTACGGCTTGGAGCAGCTGGGGCTCCATGGTCTCCGTGATCGGGGGCCCGTTGGCGCGGAGCTTGTTCCGCGCCGCAAGATACGGGCGCCCCCACGGATCCCTATTGAGCTCCTCCAGCATCTCCTCTCTCCCTGCTGCCTTGGCCTGTATAATGGCCAGGCGGAGATTGCTCCTTGCCGTGCGGTAAGCCTCATATAGCGAGGCCTCCCTCGTCTCGTCCCAACCTGGTCTTCCGGCGTGCCTGGAGCGGTAGCGGGTTAGGCTCCGCTTGGCCCCAAAGCACGCCTCTCTGAGAGCTGCGATCTCAGGCGACCACCAGTAAACTGACCGGCGGTTCGGCCGCCGTCGGACGCGAGGCATCGCTGTGTCGCACACCAATGTTAAAGTGCGACAAAATAGCTCTGCCTCGTCGTCAATTGAGCGGCCTGACACCGCCGGCATGCACCAATCGGCAACGATGGCCGCCTCGATCAGCAGCTCTCTGTCCATCTTCTTGAGGGCCCATCGTGGGCTTCCCGAGTCCGGTGTAAAGCGCCGGATCCCGGGTCCCCCAGGAGTGGAAACGCTGAACCTTACGTATCGATGGTCCGATAGCGTCTCCACCTCCTCGACGCGCCAATCACGAACGCGCTCCGCAATAGACGGAGCGCAAAACGACACGTCGACGATGGACCCTCCGTTCTGCCGTACGCAGGTGTGGACCCTACCCCTATTCAGCAGGGCAAGGTCCAATCCCAGGGCCCACTCCTCCAATAATTCCCCGCGCCGGTCGGTTGCCGGTTCCCCCCACGCTGTGCTCTTGGCGTTGAGGTCACCGAGCACGATGACCGGACGGGATGAGAGCGTCCGAACAAGGGCCTCGAGCTCGGCCATAAATGACTCGAACTCAGCTAGACCCCTGTTCGGCGAGAAGTAGACCCCTACGACTGCGTACGGCCCCCAAACGACTGCTACATAACCTGAGCCCCTGCGGATGGTATGCAGGGGCCGGGAGTCCGCGCCCGTAGCGCTTATAACGGCGACGGAGCCGTCGAGGTCCCCCGCCCAATTGGGACGAGGGGCGACAAAATATGGCTCCGCCGCCACTCCAATGTCAATGCTCCACTGCGCCAGCGACTGGAGGAAAAGATCCTGTGCGCCGGCGCAGTGGTTCAAATTCCCCTGGAGGAGGAAGTGTGGACGGACGTTATCCATTATTATTCGTCCATCCGTTCCTCCTCACAGGGGCGCGCCTGTGATGTGACCGCAACGGGCACTTTCCCCATTGCGGCCATCTTCTTCTTAATAAGTGCCGGGGGAGCACATCCCCGGCTGCCCATCTGGTGGGCGGCATTGCGGCCGAGCTCGGCGCATATGGCGCAGTTGGCTGGCGCCTTGCAGTCCACTGCCTTGTGCCCGGGCATCGCGCAGCGGTAGCATAAGCCACTGCGGTCCGTCGGGCACATGCACACTGGCCTTGTGTGGCCTAGTGCAAGGCAGCGGAAGCACTTCATGGGCCGCGCATCAAGTTGCACGACCCGCGCCGAGCTCCACCCCACCAGAAACTTCTGTGTTTTGGAGGTGACCAGCCTCGAGGCCACCTCCAGAGGGCACTTCAGCACGGTGCTAAATTTCGCACCGGGGCTGGGCCTCAGATCTCCAACCTTTATTTGGTCAGAAGTGCACTGACCCTGACGAGTGGCAACGTCACGGATGTCCTGCTGAGTGACGGACTCATCGAGGTTTGATACGCGGAGCTCCGCGCACCTGACAGGCCTGGACACCCTGACGTCACCACCGTATTTGTCCTGCAGCTGCTGCGCCATTTCGTCAGCAGCCTCCTGACCAATATTCTTCGGGAGCTGGAGGATCCTGGCCCCCGTCTGCGCCCTCCTAATCCGGATCGGGTCAGCAACCATGTCGACCCCCATTTTGTCGAGGTCTATGGTTTCTCGCGCCTGCCGTAGGACCGTCTCATAGGTGACGGCCTTTTGCGCCCCCTCCTCACTGATCGTAAGGACGACAGCAGCGGTGCGGGCAAGACGCCTCTGTCGTTGCCCCCGTCTCCGCCGCGTCCTCCCCGACTCCTTCTTTGGCCCCTTCGACGGCTTTTTTCCCTCCTGCTTCTTGGTGGCAGGGGTTTTTGCCGGCTTCGCCGCCGACTTCTCCGGCGCCTTGTTCTTAGGCGCCTTCTTCTTTTTGTTGTTGGAGACTGTGGTCCACCCTTCCTCCACAGTCTCAGAAGTGCCCGCTACCGGCGCCTCTTGTGGCGTCGGTGCCAGAGCCTGCGCCTCTTGTGGCGCGGCCTGCGGGACAGATTTCTTAGCCTTCCCCTTGGCCGGTTTTGGATCCGGCTTCGGGGTCGGCTTCGGCGCCCGTCTCGGCGCTGGCGTCGGCGCCGTCTTCGGCGCTGATGTTTTTGGAGCCGGGGCCGCCTTGAGGACCTGGCTGTACCCAGGTTTGGGTCCACGGCCCGCAGCCTCCGCCTCCGCCCTTCTTCTGTCCGCCGCCAATGGCGGACGCATTATAGGCTCCGGCGGGAGTCGGCTCATGACCCCCGCCAGTTTTGCGTCCATCATTGTCCCGACGGACAGCATGATGCGCTGCATCCTTTCATCTTCATCTTGGGCCGCTGGGGCAGTCCGCCTCTCTGCAGACTTACCTTGCGCCTCCTCCAGCGCGTTCAGTCGCTCAGTGAGGCGCCTGTTTTCCTCGAGCAACCTCTCTAGCCTCTTATCGCTCGTAAGAGCGCGGACACCGCCCTGGATGTCCTCCACGGCATCTTTCATTTTTTTGATGAAGCAGCCCTTTATGTTCTTGGAGGCGCGTGCCACCTCCAAGACCGCCATCAGGCCGCCATCAATCTGAGCTTTGGCAGCAGATGGGTCGAGCGGCTGGAGCCCAGAACTCATCAGGTCCCGGACCGCCGCCCTCGCATCCCTCTTTTGCCTCTCCTCTTCTTCCTTCTTGGCCTGGTCGATGCCGGAGGGCTGCGCCGATTCAGCGGCGAGTCTCCGGTACTCTTCTCTTTGCCGATGAAGGCCCACGTAACGTCCGTGGGTGACGCAAGCCCGAGACCGTGATGACGAGGCTAATGAGACCTCGCTCTCACAGTCCGAAGCGGCGTACGCCCCCACAGACTCCCTATCCTCCGACACATCCCTTCTGGGACGCTTCCGGTCACTACGACCGGACGAGCTTTCGCGGGAGCGACACGACGTAAACGTCTGCTCCGCTAGCTCCATGGCTTCCTCCTGGCGTACCGAGGCGACACGCTCGAGTACTACCCGAGGTGACCTCACCGCCATTTCTCCTTCTATACTCAGTCTAACAGAAGACCGAGTCGTCCTCCGCTCCTCGCAATTTGCACCCACTGCAACGTCGTTTTCATTTGTTTTAATTTTTGAGATCTCCATAACAATTCCCACGAGTATGGGGGAAAGGTGCGTCGTCCCCGGCCAGTGCCCCCTGTAGCCGGGGAAGGTCTAGAATAACCCTCCGAGGTTCGACAGGTTCCTCTTCGGAGGTTAACGCTAAGAACTGGTCACCCACCAGCCATTCATCCCCTCGCCGCGTTATCCAATAGCTTGGGATTGGGGGTTTTTTATAGAGGTTTTCCGTCCTCGCAGTCCAACCGATAAAGGTCAGACCCCCGTTCCTGCGTAAGTCCACCCCTGACCTCGCTGCAGGTTTACGGTCTGGCCGACGGTGGCCTTTACAAGACCGCGTCCGGAGGCAGTGCAAGTGCACACCGGACCCGTCGCCCATCTCCGACTCCCCGCCCGCCGCCGCTACCCGGAATAAGCCCAGGACGCCGACGGGCTGCGACATCCAGCAAGCTGTGAACACTCACTGGACTCGCCCTACACCACGCCCGCTGCCGCTACTCGGAGTACGTCCGAGACGCCAGCGAACGCCCACCACGCGAAGGCCGATACAACAACGACCCCCGCCAGTCTAACCCACAGGCTGTGGGAAGACACCCCCGCCCGCCGCCGCTACCCGGAATGAGTCCAGGACGCCGGCGGGCTGCGACGTCCAGCAAGCAGTTGACACTCACTGGACTCGCCTCTCCTCCCGACCTTCGGCCAACAAACAATGGCCGAAGTCCCCCTTCGCTCGAGCTCCACCGAACCACACCTCGCTTGAGGAGGGCGGGAGCGAGCGAGCGTGTCCGGCCAGCAGTTGACACTGGCCGGACCCCGCGGCAGAAATTCGCCACGCACAACAATTGCCCCAAGTCGCGAGACGATTGTTATGCGTGCCCAGGGTGCACCGGCCCAACGACTGCTCTTCCCCCCGGACGTATCCGTAAGGGACCAGCAGCCGCCAGGCACACGAGGAGGTTTTCTGCCTGGCACCCCAACCCCAACCTAACCTAACCTAACCTAACCTAACCTTTTTTTTTTTTTTTTTTTTTTCGGGGGGAAATCCTCATGGACTTCCTCCGCCAGGGGAGAGGCGGAGGGGTGTGCCGGACTCTTACCGGCTAAAACCCCCCGGTGTGTCTCCTCGCACGTGGGCACGCGGGCCGCGGGAGTCCAAATTCCTCCGCAGCCCCGCACTAGTGCTGGCCCGGTCAGTCCGGGCCTCGCCTCGTGCACGGGGTAGTGAGGTGTTTGCCTACCCCGTGCACCGCCTCAGAGGCGCGCGCCGACACTCGCTCGCGCCTCCGCCTCGGGTCCATGGAATAGGGGGCGGGGGGCTTCCCCGAGTCCCGCGCCCCTGGACCCATTCATGGGGGCTGGAAGAGGGCGTTGTCCGCCCTCCTCCTACGCCCGGCGCGCTTTCTGCGGCCGGGGAAGGGAGTCGAGATCTCCCTCTCCCGCTCCGCAGCTTCCTTCTGCGACATCACGTCCTCGCAGAAGGACACCACCGCGTCCCACGACTCTGCGCTACCGACCATCTTCCGCACTACGGCCGGCAGCGACAGATCGCCTCCTACTTCGTTTGTGAGGACACGGCGCTGCTCCTCCCAAGCCGCACACTCGGCGAGAGTGTGTTGCGCCGTGTCCTCCCCGCAATGGAAACCTAACCTAACCTAACCTAACCTAACCTAACCTAACCCCAGTATAAGCCTAACTACGAACAACATCACATCGAGCTCCGACTAAAAAATTCGCCAAAATTCCATCTTTGCGAATTCGCGTGTGAAAGTGGTCTTAAAAGTTTCCTCATATCCCAATTCACCAGGATTAGTGTGGGCAAGGTCGAAGGTCAAAGGTCGCGACTCCAAGAAGAAATCCAGTTTGCTGCAGTGCCAGTTGAAGGAGGTTAGCTCAATTATCAACTAATTATAACCAAAACATCGGCGCAAAGGAGACCCGTTTTTTGAAGTATCGTCGAAGTCTGTCGGGCTCCTGGTTGCAGAGTTACGGTCCCCAAAAGTTTGTAAAAAACACGTGGTCGTAACCTCAACTCACCACGAGGCGCATTGCTAACCTCCAAAGTTACACGCGGCGACAGACGTCAAGCTAAACGTCAGACGTCAATTAGACAAGTGACATCAAACGTCAAAGTCAATTGACATTGACAGCCACGAGACGTCAAAGTCACCGAAACGTCAACTGTCACAACTGTCATCTGTCATCTGTCACCTGTCATCCGCCACCTGACAGCGCAGCAACAAGCGAAGACCCCGGAGACGGCCTGAAGACCTCACACCTCAGAGCTGAAGACACCGCAGCGGCCCACCAGGTAAGTCCGAGGGAACTCCTGAACGACTTGTCCTAGGATAACCGGGTTTGGACAGTTCTGACTGGGAAATCCAGGACCTGTCACACCCCTATTATTCCCCTCACCCCCCCCTCACCCCTCGACCAACAGCAACAGGCAGCACGCGACGCAGCGGCAACAACATCGTCGTCACATTAAATAGTTATACGAGTCCATCACCGTAGGTAGTTTATTTAATTAATTAACTAAGTTATCACACAACACAAAATTAGCCTGTAATTTACCTTTATTTCTTCAATCTCCTATCTAACATAATGTCAGCCCCCATGAAATCTAACTCCGCCATCGCAAGCAAGGTCAAGCCGACGCGGTCGCTTCGGGAGAAGGTGCTGTCAAAGTCAGCGAAGTCTGTCGCCTCGGAAAGGTTGGCGCAACCATCGCAGACGTGCACAGCGGACCTAAAGCCGAAAGCGGCCTCGGTGTCAAACGCGGCGGACCAAAGGACGGCAGTGCTCCAACAGCTGAAGAGCCCCGTCACTGCTTACAGCTCGGCCTGCTCGGAAGCCTCCGACCAGCAACGCACGAGGGAAAACCAGCGAGTCTCGGAGATAGTAATTGAATGGGAACAGTGCAACGTCTCCCCACCCAAACACATTGTCACAGACGAGGAGGACTCAGACGCCTCGAGCCGGACAGACTACACGTCCGGCAGGAGGGCGAGCATCCTGTACAGGACACCGAAGAGAGGTACAGGTGTCCATATGGACCTCGCCACAAGAGAGGCGAATACCCTCCTCCAACAGGGAAAAGAGGCGTTGGAAGCGGCCGGCAACATGAAGCGGGAATGCAAGGCCACCGCTCAGGAAAGCCTTCAGGGCCTGTACGAGACGGTCCTCTCCTTGTCGGACTCCAGGGCCAGGCACAAATATAACCTGGAGAAGGAGAGGTCTCGGCACGCACAGGAGCTAGTGCGCGCAGAGCGGGCTCACACTCGGGACATGCTCGCTCTCAAAGAGACCCTCGCCACGGAGCTGTGTGGAGCAAGGGAGGACATACGGGACACCCTGAAGGCCACCAAGAACATCAGAGAGTGGCTAGGCTCGGAGACCCTCGAGGCGCTGAAAGCAAGCGCTGAAACGAAGAAAGGCGTCCAAGCGCTTGAGGCGACTATTAGGAAAGAGGCGGAGAGCACGCGTAAGGAGATAGCCAGAGGCTCTGGGTCGCCGGGAAAAGACATCCCGAACCCAATCCTTATGCGCCTCGAGCTGAATATCGCCAACATAACTAATCAGCTCGATACTCTCCGCAAACAGCTGGACCGCCTCAAGCAGACGCCAAAGACTCCAGCCACCAGCAGCAGCGCGCAGTCCATCCAGCACGAATGCTGCATCACCCCCGCAATGGTGACGGCCGCCTCCACGATGGAAAGACTGGAGGCACAAGTATTAAAATTAACCACACAACTCACCACACACATTAACACACCCCCTCCTCCTCAGCAAGACATCAGCCGACACTTCAAGCCACTGAAGGAGAAGCTACAGTCAGTGTCCTCTGATATCAGAGACCTCCGCGACAGGCCAGCCCCCACACCCGCAGCGCCAAACCTGCAATCGGAGCTCGCCATCGTAGAGGTCAAGCGGACGCTGGCTGAAGTGGTCAGAGGAATCGGCAAGATGAGCGAGAGGACACCCGCACCCCAACAACCGAAGCCAGCGGCAAAACCCACCGTCCAGCCACAGTCCGGACACACCCTAATTGTCTCCTCCAACGATCCGAAACACACGGGAGACAATGTCATGGACAAAATCAGAGTGGCACTAGACCTGAAGACCTCGGGGGCAAATATTAATAAGACCAGAAAGGCGAAAAACCAAAAGGTCATCCTAAGCTGCGCGACAAAAGAAGACATGGATGTCGTAAAGCGCCAGATCATCGGCAAAAATGACCTGAAGGTACAAGAGCCGAAACCGGGAAATCCTCTGGTCTGTCTAAGAGGCGTCGAGGCCTACCAAACGGATGCAGAAATGGAGAGTCTCCTATGGTCCCAAAATAGGAAAATCCTCCATGGCATCGAACCGGGAAGCCAGACGCTGAAGCTTAGATTCAGGAAGAGAGCCCGTGATCCCGTAATCTGCCACCCAGTCTTCGAGCTGTCCCCAGAACTGTGGAAACGGTTCACACAAGGCGAAGCCAAAGTTTTCTGTGGCCTAAAGAGGGTCCCTGTAGAGGACCAGTCCCCTCTGGTACAGTGCAGCAAGTGCATGGGATATGGTCACACAAAGACCATATGCACCGATAAAGCACAAGTCTGCAGCTTCTGCTCAGCAGAGCATATCGGGAGGGGCTGCCCCTTGAAAGCGAAGGGAGAGGACCCCAAATGTGTGAACTGCGTCCGGGCAAAGAAGGAAGGGGACGAATTGAAGCACCCCTCCTACAGTGCAGACTGCCCGGAACGACAGAAATGGGACAACATAGCTAGGTCTAGGATCGCATATTGCTAACGAGGAGGGCACTCAAGCGCAACACAAAATGGTCAACCTTCGAAATAATTCGACACGAGGTTTGCAGGTCATTCAAGCGAACCTCCAAAGGTCCAAACTTGCAACCACAGAGCTCCACATGGCGGCCCAGCGGGAAGGCGTAAAGATAGCTCTCGTTCAGGAACCCTACGTAGGAAGAACGGGATGCTTGAAGCAAAACGCAGGCACACAAGTCATCCAGTGCACCCTGGGCAGACAGAAACCTGTTAAGGCGGCGGTAATAGTCTTCGGGGGCGAGCTGGAGGTCATTCATGACCCTCAGCTGGTCACCGAGAACATAGCAGCCGTTTTAATAAAGGTTGGGGCAATCAAGTTTGCGGTCCTGTCGGTTTATTTCGAAGGCGACCAAGACATAACACCATACATAAACACAGTGAAACATGTACTCATAAAAACTCAAAAATACACACCCAACGTCATTGTAGGAGGAGACGTGAACGCCTGGAGCCAGTGGTGGGGGAGTAACTCCGAAGACCACCGAGGCGCAGAGTATAATTCGTTTATCAGCGAAATGGAACTACACATCCTCAACATCGGACAAACACCCACCTTCGAGACGTACAGAGGGGATAGGCTGTACACGAGCATCGTCGATGTAACCGTGTGCAGCATGTCCCTCCTGAACAGGATCGAGGGGTGGAAAGTAGATAGAAGCCTGACGTCATCGGACCACAACGCAATTACCTTTGCCATACGCCTGGAGAAACCCTTGGAACCCTTAAGGCCCATCTCCACACGTATCTATAACACCAAAAAGGCGAAATGGTCCGAGTTCAAGGAGCACCTAGAACAGCTCCTTGAGGAAAAAGGCATAACTCCGTCCAGAATCCAAGCAATAGAAACAACACTGCAAATGGAGACCATAATAAGCGAATATACTTCTGCCATCCATCAAGCTTGCGAGAAAGCAGTACCCAAGCTTAAGGCCCGCAATTTCGATTCCAAACCACCCTGGTGGTCCCCTTCTCTGGAGGAACTCCGAAAGGATGTCCTAAGGAAGAAGAGGAGAATTCGGAATGCGGCCCCTTCACGTCTAAACCACACAATTCAGGAGTACTACATGACGAAAGCAAACTATAACTCACAAGTCACAGACGCAGCCACCACAAGCTGGAAAGAATTCTGTTCCACACAAGATAGGGAAAGCATGTGGGACGGGATTTATAGGGTCTTAAGGAAGACAGCGAGGCGAGAAAACGACGCGCTCCTTACCAGCACAACGGGCGAAACCTTGAGCCCAGAGCAATCGTCGCAATTACTCGCTGAGACCTTCTATCCAGCAGACAACACACAAACAGATACTCCACAACAAAAACACATACGCACGTTGACGGAGCGTAACCCCGGGCAAATAGCAGAACTTGCGGAAAACGACCCACCGTTCAAACCTGCGGAGCTGGAACTGGTAATACAAAGCCAAAATCCGAAGAAAGCCCCAGGACCGGATGGGTTGACAGCAGACATATGCACGATGGCTATCAGCTGCAAGAAGGAAGTATTTCTGGCCATGGCCAACAAGTGTCTTTCACTAGCATACTTCCCCAAACAGTGGAAAGTAGCCCACGTGTGTATACTCCGCAAGCCCGGTAAAGACGACTACACCCAGCCGAAGTCGTACAGACCGATCGGACTCCTCTCGGTTATGGGTAAAATCGTCGAAAAGCTCATAGTCAACAGAGTACAACACCACCTCATCCCCACACTTAACACACACCAGTACGGTTTCATGCCACAGCGAGGAACCGAGGACGCTCTCTATGCTCTGGTATCGCACATACGTGCAGAGATAAAGGCCAAAAAGGTGGTGCTTTTAGTATCACTGGACATAGAGGGAGCCTTCGATAACGCCTGGTGGCCAGCAATAAAACACCAACTCATTGTTAAAAAGTGTCCCAAGAACATCTACAGTACGCTGGCATCATACCTAGAGGACCGAGTGGTATGCGTGAACTACGCCAGGTCCAAGAGCGAGAAGGAAACTACGAAAGGATGCGTCCAGGGCTCAATAGCCGGTCCGACGCTATGGAACCTTATCCTAGACTCGCTCTTACATAAAATAACAAGCACAGGAGAGTTCTGCCAAGCGTACGCAGACGATGTGGTACTGGTCTTCTCAGACAAAGACGTCTCCGTCCTGCAACAAAGAGCAGAAAGGACACTGGAGTATGTGACCGAGTGGGGTATTCAGAACAAGTTAAACTTCGCAGCGCACAAAACCAATGCAATGGTTCTGACGAAGAAACTTAAGTACGATGTCCCGGTAGTTCGCATGCGAGGTGTCCGGCTAAATCTCGTAAACGAGATCAAGTTGTTAGGACTAGTTATAGACAACAAACTCACCTTCAACGCACACGTATCCGCCACGTGTAAGAAAGCTGCGGACATATACAAACAGCTAGCATGTGCAGCGAGGGTGACGTGGGGACTGAAAAGAGAAGTAACCAGAACAATCTACGTGTCGGTGATAGAGCCAATCGTGCTTTACGCAGCGAGCGCATGGGCCCCTGCGGCTGAGAAGCTGATGGTAAGAAACCAGCTAGACTCACTGCAAAGGGGTTTCGTGCAGAAGATCTGCAAAGCGTACCGCACGGTGTCTCTGACATCGGCACTTCTTCTCTCAGGACAGCTGCCTCTCGACCTTCGGGTAGCCGAGGCAGCCACCTTGTTCAGGGTTAAGAAAGGATACTCAGACGAGTTCTTACCACCCGGAAGGGAGGTGGAGCGAAAAGTCGAGTACCTCCAACATCCACATCCGTCAAAACTTGTGCTCACGGAATACCAGCAGCTGGAAGACTTCAACTCCGAAACCGTAGAAACTCACCAGGTGGTCGGTCCTCACATATATACCGACGGAAGCAAAATAGAGGGCAAAGTAGGAGCAGCCCTAACCTGGTGGGACGGAGGAAAGGAGGTGAAGCAAAGAACCTTCCGGCTAGAGCCACACAACACTGTCTTCCAATCGGAACTTTACGCACTGTTCAGAGCAGTCAAGTTGGTGAAGGAGAGCCGATGTGGCGCGGCCAGTATCTTGAGCGATTCCAGATCGTCTCTCGACCTGCTGAGGTGCCCCAGAGCAACACACCAACTGGCCCATAACATCAAAGAGATGGTGCGTGGAATCCGGGAGGAGGGCAGAAACGTGAAACTCTTCTGGTTGAGAGCACACGTAGGGACACCTGGAAATGAGCGAGCGGATGAGCTGGCCAAAAAGGCGGCTCTCACCAAAAAGACAGCGCCAGACTACAACAAAGTCCCAATTTCGTTCGTGAAAAAGAGCATACGCGAGGAAACGGTTAAGAGGTGGCAGGAAAGGTATGAATCCTCCAGCACGGGTTCGGTGACAAAAGTGTTCTTCCCAAATGTCCTTGGGGCAAAAAGAACAACTGAGCTAATAACTCTCACACCGACTCTGGTACAGATCTTTACCGGACACGGGGGGTTCTCAGCATATCTACACCGTTTCCACCTCAAAGACTCTCCATCTTGCGTATGCGACCCAGACACGGACGAAACAGTCTGGCACTTACTCTTCGAATGTCCAAGATTTAGCAGAGACCGAATAGAGCTAGAGCACAAGCTAGATGTGAGTCTAGACTTGACCACCATAAGCTCGGTCATGGAGGATAAGACCACAAGACCTCCATTCTTGGAATTCGCGAGTAAAGTCGCAGAAGCCGCCATAAAAGCCAACTCCACAAGGCAAAGTATAAACACCGTACCTACGACACAAGCACAATCACTGACACAAACACCAACCATGACACAAACACAAACACTGACACAATCACCAATCCCGACACAAACACAAACACTGACACAAACACCAACCCCGACACAAACACAAACACCAATCCCGACACAAACACAAACACCAACCCAGACACAAACACCAACACCAATCCCGACACAAACACAAACACTGACACAAACACAAACACTGACACAAACACAAACACAAACACCGACACAAACAAAAACATCGACTGAAACACAATCACTGACACAGGCCAGGACATCAAAACGAACACCGACACAAAACCAAACAATGGCACCGACACACAAACACATAGACTCGAACAATACACAGACTACAATAGCACCGACACCAACACACCTTAACACGACCCTACTTAATTGGGGGGCAGTAGGCGAACCCGGCATAAGACTGAGAAGCGTTGCCCTGTTCATGAACAGAGACCAGGAAAGTTTCGGGATCAGTTTCTGTAAACCTAAGAGAAGAAGAGTAGCCATACCGCCGGGCCTGGCAGCCTTAGCAAACGGTAGCACAGAAAAAGCGAGCATAGAAGCCAAACGGTACAACACCTTACCGGAAGTGGACTTCTTTGATATCCGATGCCGGGTAATGCAGCTCAAGGAGAAGAGAGTTGTATTGCTCGAGTGGAATCAAGACAGTCCATTTACCCAGGCGAGCTCGCTGCTACAAAAGCTAGGGACATCAGGAAGCGTTCCAAAGACCATCAGCGTGGACGCCATGGTCATCGAAGGCGTCAAAGGAACCACGGCGGACCGTCTAGGCTGCTTAAAGGCCGCTGGGAAACACGAACTTGTAGTGTACGAGGATAGGGGAGAAGATCTTAGTTATCTTAGATCCCCGAAGAAGAGTCCAAAAACACCTGACTCAAAGTCCTCGTCACCGGAAACACCCAGCGGGTCTGAGCGAGCACAGGAAAAGATAACCGCAGAAAGAGAGGTAGCCGCTCAGACAAACAGAAACTCCCCGGAACAACAGGAGCAACAAAAATCTCGACTTGCCAGGTTCAAGTCCTTCCTTCACTCCACACTCAAGCAGCGTCGGATGGGAGTGATCCACTCCGGCCTGTTTAACGCGCCCATTGACCAAGAGGCAGCAACCGCGGCTTTCGTCAGAGAACCCCCGTGGGTAAGGCCGGAACTGCCGCCTCAACCGTCAAGAGCAGCAATGGGCCAAGTCAGTCCTCCAACATATATACCGGTGTCAGAACCCGCAGATCACGTGTACAACGCCTTTCTCGAGTTCCTGGCAGTTGTGAGAGCGACCAAACAGCTTAACCTCACAACATGCAGGAAAATCTTGCAGACTTTCAATCTTCGGAACGAGGGTCTGTTAAGAGTACTACTCGAAGAGGCGGGGGCGGCGGTGTATGATAACTCCACATCCCAAGTCATCATAGGAAAAATGGGGGATTCATACATGGCTGCTTATTGCGCGACCTGCGGTTTCGTGGCACTGGACGAGGACGAGACGAAAAGGAAGGGCAAGCCAGTCTTCCAAACGCCTCCGGAAGACACAACAGTGGTCGTGGCCAGTTGCACTGAAATAATGCTGGACGATAAGTTCCTCAAGATGGCGCAAACCATCGAGGGGACTTCGAAAACATACGATCCAGCATTATGGAACCTAGGTAACATCAAATGGGTGAACGGAGTACCGGGGTGCGGCAAGACAACTTGGCTGGTGAAGCACTTCGATGGGGAGGACGACGTGGTGGTCACCACGACGACAGAAGCTGCCAAAGACCTGAGGAAGAAGCTCTCGCACCGGGTAGGGGAAAAAACGAAGACAAAGGTGCGGACTATGGCTTCCGTTCTAGCAAACGGGTTTAAAGAGGGCGAGAAGTGCCGAAGATTGACAGTGGACGAAGCCCTCATGAACCACTTCGGAGCCATAGTCATGGCAGCAAAGTTGTCGGGAGCCAGCGAAGTCGTCCTCATCGGGGATGTCAACCAGCTGCCATACTTGGACAGAGACAACCTATTTCCACTCAGGTATATCCGTCCGGGTATGGTAGCGTCAGTGACGCAGGAGTTGCTCTGCACGCACAGAAACCCCATGGACGTCGCGCTCGCACTGAGTGAGATCTACAATGGAATTTACTCGTCAAAAACATCTGCGAGTAATATCCATTCCCTGAAAGTGTTTGGTTACTCGGGTGCGGTAATACCGAAAGAAACCCAGAACACGCTGTTCCTGGTGCACACACAGGAGGAGAAATCCTCCTTGAGTGCCCAGGGATACGGATCTGGGGAAGGCTCTCGCACCTTGACCATCCACGAATCTCAGGGTCTCACATATGAGCGCGTCGTCATAATAAACACCCGCAGTCGAATCCGGATCCACGACAGCGTCCCTCATGCGGTTGTGGCAGTGTCGCGCCATACATCCAGCTGCGTCTACTACACCGACGACGCCAGCGACGCGATAGGCCGCTTCTGCAGGAAAGCCATGGATGCGCCAACAGCCGCAGTTGTCGACTACAATCTAAAGACAGCGATGCAGCACCGAAACATGGCGATCGCGGAGGCGCTGACCGAGCTTCGACAAAACATCCACTCCCAATCCCAATGATCCCAATCCCAAATTGTAAATGTGTTACTGTAAGTGTAAGTCTAGAAATGTGTATTAATTAAATAATAAATGGGTTAATAATAAAAAAAAAAAAAAAAAAAAAAAATATATAAAAAAAAATAAAAAAAAAAATAAAAAATAAAAAAAAAAAAAAAAAATATATATATATATATACATAAAATAATATAAGCATATGATATAAACATAAAAGATCGGAAAAAAAAAAAAAAAAAAAAAAAAAAAAAAAAAAAAAAACAACCCAATAATAAACCTCCATTAATTAACATTAAAATAACCATAGCATATAAGGAATATAATATAATAAATAAAATAAAAATAGTTAATAATATGATATCATAGAACATACCATAAGAAAACGGTGATGGACCCCGTACGTTCTTAAAACATATGTACGTGGCGGACGAATGCTGCAGTCGCAGCGGAGTATGTAATAAACGGCGAACAATTTTTTAGTCAAACATCGAATAAAAGAGGATATACTAAAAAAGGCGCGGACCAAGAGTCTGCGGTTGTATAGTTTTATTTAAAAAAAAAAAAAAAAAAAAAAAAACCTAACCTAACCTAACCTAACCTTTTTTTTTTTTTTTTTTTTTAAGGCGGGGGAATCCTCATGGACACCCGCCCCCCCGGGGGGGAGGACGGGTAGTGTCAGACTCTTACTGACTAAACCTAACCGCCGGGTGACGTCAGCCGCGTTTGATGCCGGCACGTGGTGTTACATAATATCACAACACTGTGCCGGCCGCGGGGATCCGCCGGCCGTTGAGTAGGGCCGGCGGCTCGCTTTCGCGTTGTTTGTGGAGGCCGACGTGTAAAGAGCGTCGGCCTCCTCGCCTCGTAATGGGGTCGCACCCGTCACACCGAAATGCGACCCCCCGTCGCGGGTCTGTTTTGACGGGCGATATGCACCCCCGTGCCTATCGCCCAGACCCTAGCTAGGGCGGCAAGTTGCGCTCGTGCGCAGCACGTCGCCGCCCCATACGACGTCGGCGTATGGCGGGCGCGCTGGGATCTTCCTCCCGAGCGCGCTCCGCCGCCTCCTTCGCTGACATGACTGTCTCTGCGAAGGAGGCCAATGCATTCCACGCTGCGCGACTGCTGAGAGATGCAGAAACAACAGCCGGCAGCGCGGACAAATCGACAGAACCGAGCGCCGTCAGGAGTTCGGAGCGTGCTTCGGCAAAAGCCGGACATACGGCCAGAGTGTGCAATGCGGTGTCGTCTTCGTCACCGCACTCATGGCACGCAGTCGACTCCTCCCTCCTGACGACGCGACACAAAAAGTGGCCAAATGACCCATGGCCAGTAAAAATCTGCGTGAGGCGGTAGGTCAAGACACCGTACCGCCTCTCCACCCACGGTTGTAGTTGTGGGCGGATCGCTTCACAAATGGCCCGCCCCGCCGTCGGTCTTGAAAGACGCACCTCCCAATTACGATACGTGACGAGGCGGGCCTGTCTCTTCCATAACTCGCGCTGCCTTGGCGAGGGTTCAATGCCCCGGGACCGGAGCTCGGTGATGCGGGTGTAAATGTCCGCAAGCACCTTCGCTTCCAAATCCCAAGGCGGCGTTCCCGCCAAGGCAGTCGCGGCTTCGTGCCCGACAGTACGGTATGCACGGACGACCCTGTTGGCGACAGCACGCTGCGCGCCAAGCAGGACCGCCCGACTGTCGGGCAGCAATGTCTTTGCCCAAATAGGTGCGCCGTACAGGGCCATTGAGCGTATGACCCCTGCATATAGCCGGCGACACCCTACGTCAGGGCCCCCGACGTTTGGCAGCAATCTTCCGAGAGCAGTCGCGGCAGCCCGGAGTCTAGGCGCCAGCCTTCGGAAGTGCTCCCGGAAGTTGAGCCTCCCGTCGAGGACCAAACCCAAATACTTCATAGTGCCTGACAGTGGGATACGGACACCTTCCACTGTCAGGCACGCGTCATTTCCGGTAGGTGGGCTCCGGGGGCCAACCTAACCTAACCTAACCTTTTTTTTTTTTTTTTTTTTTTTTTTTTTTTTTTTTTTTTTTTTTTTTTTTAGGCGGGGGAATCCTCATGGACACCCGCCCTCCCGGGGGGGAGGACGGGTAGTGTCAGACTCTTACTGACTAAACCTAACCGCCGGGTGACGTCAGCCGCGTTTGATGCCGGCACGTGGTGTTACATAATATCACAACACAGTGCCGGCCGCGGGGATCCGCCGGCCGTTGAATAGGGCCGGCGGCTCGCTTTCGCGTTTGTTTGTGGAGGCCGACGTGTAAAGAGCGTCGGCCTCCTCGCCTCGTAATGGGGTCGCACCCGTCACACCGAAATGCGACCCCCCGTCGCGGGTCTGTTTTGACGGGCGATATGCACCCCCGTGCCTATCGCCCAGGCCCTAGCTAGGGCGGCAAGTTGCGCTCGTGCGCAGCACGTCGCCGCCCCATACGACGTCGGCGTATGGCGGGCGCGCTGGGATCTTCTTCCCGTGCGCGCTCCGCCGCCTCCTTCTGGGACATGACCGTCTCGCAGAAGGAGGCCAATGCATTCCACGCTGCGCGGCTGCTGAGAGATGCAGAAACAACAGCCGGCAGCGCGGACAAATCGATGGGACCAAGCGCCGCCAGAAGGTCGGAGCGTGGCTCGGCAAAGGCCGGACATACGGCCAGAGTATGAATTGCGGTATCGTCGACATCACCGCACTCGTGGCACGCAGTCGACTCCTCCCTCCTGACGACGCGGCACAGGTAATGCCCGAAGGCCCCGTGCCCAGTTAGCACCTGCGTGAGGCGGTAGGTCAGGACACCATACCGCCTCTCCGCCCACGGTTGAAGGTGTGGGCGGATTGCTTCACAAATGGCCCGCCCCGCCGTCGGTCTTGAGAGACGTATCTCCCAATTTCGATACGTGACGAGGCGGGCCTGTCCTTTCCATGTTTCCTTCTGCCTCGGCGAGGGTTCGATGCCCCGGGACCGGAGCTCGGTGATGCGGGTGTAAATGTCCGCAAGCACCTTCGCTTCCAAATCCCAAGGCGGAGTCCCCGCCAAGGCAGTTGCAGCTTCATGCCCGACAGTGCGGTATGCACGGACGATCCTGTTGGCGACAGCACGCTGCGCGCCAAGCAGGACCGCCCGACTGTCGGGCAACAACGATTTGGCCCATACGGGTGCGCCGTAGAGGGCCATCGACCTGATGACCCCCCCGTATAACCGGCGACACCCAATGTCGGGGCCCCCGACGTTCGGCAGCAGCCTCCCGAGAGCAGCTGCGGCAGCCCGGAGTCTGGGCGCCAGCCTTCGGAAGTGCTCTCGGAAGTTGAGCCTCCCGTCGAGGACCAGGCCGAGGTACTTCATAGTGCCTGACAGTGGGATACGGACACCTTCCACTGTCAGGCACGCGTCATGTCCGGTGTGTGGGCTCCGGGGGCCGTGCAGCAAGAGCGCCTCGGTCTTCCCCAGAGCCACGTCAAGTCCAAGCATCCGGATGCGACCCACGACGAGTTGCGTGCCGCAGGTCGCACGCCGGATGCATTCCGCGGGGTCGGAACCCCGCGCCAAAACCAATGTGTCGTCCGCGTAGCACACGACCCGCGTGCAGGGCAGGAGAGCGCCCCGGAGGGTCCAGTCATACCCGATGTTCCACAAGAGGGGCCCCAAGACAGACCCCTGTGGAACACCGCGTCCCGTCTCCCACCTCTGCGGGCCGCTTGGCCCCGCGAACGACACGTGTCGCCCGGACAGGTAGTCCGCCACGACGCGCTGCAAATAGAGCGGCACCCCGTGATATCGGAGCGCCGACTCTATGCACTGATGCGGCAGCGAATTGAAGGCGTTGGCGATGTCTAACGAAACTGCCACCGCCACGCCCCCTCGTGCTACCGCATCCGCGGCGAACTCCTGGACGACTTTGATGGCGTCCACCGTGGACCGCCTCGCCCTAAAGCCGTATTGGCAGTCCGACAGACTCGGACCAGTACTATCTAGATGCCGGACGATGCGGGCTGCGATGATGCGCTCGAAGAGCTTGCCCGCCTCGTCCAGCAGGACAATCGGCCTGTAGCCAGATGGTGAGTCTGCCGGTCGTCCCTCTTTTCGTAGAAGGACGAGCCGCCCCGTCTTCCATGTATCCGGGAATCTACCCTCCTCCAAACAGGAGTTGAGCAGACCCCGGAATCGACTTTCAAGAGGCCCCAGTGCCAGCGCAAGAGCGCGCGCCGGCACTCCATCGGGGCCTGGGGCGGTCTTCTTTGGGCGAAGGCGGATGATGGACGCCTCCAATTCTCCTTCTGTTATCGCCTCCAGTGGTTCCGACACCTGAGTCGCGAACACCACCGGAGGCACTACATCTGTCCTTTCCGGGAAAAGGGACGAGACTACGGCGTGGAGCAGCTGGGGCTCCATGGTCTCCGTGATCGGGGGCCCGTTGGCGCGGAGCTTGTTCCGCGCCGCGATGTATGGGCGCCCCCACGGATCCCTGTTGAGTTCCTCCAGCATCTCCTGTCTTCCTGTAGCCTTGGCCTTTAGAATGGCCAGGCGGAGATTGCTCCTTGCCGTGCGGTAGGCCTCATATAGTGAGGCCTCCCTCGTCTCGTCCCAACTTGGTCTTCCGGCGTGCCTGGAGCGGTAGCGGGTCAACCCCCGCTTGGCCCCGAAGCACGCCTCCCTGAGAGCTGCGATCTCGGGCGACCACCAGTAAACTGACCGGCGGTTCGGCCGCCGTCGGACGCGAGGCATCGCCGTGTCGCACACAAGAGTTAAAGTGCGACAAAATAGCTCTGCCTCGTCGTCAATGGAGCGGCCTGACACCGCCGGCATGCACCAATCGGCCACAATGGCCGCCTCGATCAACAGCTCTCGATCCATCTTCTGTAGGGCCCATCGTGGGCTTCCCGAGTCCGGTGTAAAGTGCCGGATCCCGGGTCCCCCAGGAGTGGAAACGCTGAACCGTATATATCGGTGGTCCGATAGCGTCTCCACCTCCTCGACGCGCCAATCACGAACGCGCTCCGCAATAGTCGGAGCGCAAAACGACACGTCGACGATGGACCCTCCATTCTGCCGTACGCAGGTGTGGACCCTACCCCTGTTCAGCAGGGCAAGGTCCAATCCGAGGGCCCACTCCTCCAAAAGCTCCCCGCGCCGGTCGGTTGCCGGTTCCCCCCACGCTGTGCTCTTGGCGTTGAGGTCACCGAGCACGATGACCGGGCGAGGCGAGAGCGTCCGAACAAGGGCCTCGAGCTCGGCCATAAATGACTCGAACTCTGCCAGACCCCTGCTCGGCGAGAAGTAGACCCCTACGACTGCGTACGGCCCCCAAACAACTGCAACATATCCCGAACCCCTGCGGATGGTATGCAGGGGTCGGGAGTCCGCGCCCAAGGCGCTTATGACGGCGACGGAGCCGTCGAGATCCCCCGCCCAATTGGGACGAGGGGCGACAAAATATGGCTCCGCCGCCACTCCAATATCAATGCTCCACTGCGCCAGCGACTGGAGAAACAGATCCTGCGCGCCGGCGCAGTGGTTCAAGTTCCCCTGGAGGAGGAAGTGTGGACGGACGTTATCCATTATTGTTCGTCCATCCGTTCCTCCTCACAGGGGTGCGCCTGTGATGTGGCCGCAATGGGCACTTTCCCCATTGCGGTCATCTTCTTCTTGATAAGTGCCGGGGGAGCACATCCCCGGCTGCCCATCTGATGGGCGGCATTGCGGCCGAGCTCGGCGCATATGGCGCACTTGGCTGGCGCCTTGCACTCCACTGCCTTGTGCCCGGGCATCGCGCAGCGGTAACACAACCCACTGCGGTCTGTGGGGCACATACACACTGGCCTTGTGTGGCCTAGTGCGAGGCAGCGGAAGCATTTCATGGGCCGTGCATCAAGTTGCACGACCCGCGCCGAGCTCCATCCTACCAGAAACTTCTGGGTTTTGGAGGTGACCAGTTTCGAGGCCACCTCCAGAGGGCACTTCAGCACGGTGCTAAATTTCGCACCGGGGCTGGGCCTCAGATCTCCAACCTTAATCTGGTCAGGAGTGCACTGACCCTGACGTGTGGCAACGTCAAGGATGTCCTGCTGAGTGACGGACTCGTCGAGGTTTGTCACGCGGAGCTCCGCGCACCTGACAGGCCTGGACACCCTGACATCGCCACCGTATTTGTCCCGCAGCTGCTGCGCCATTTCGTCAGCAGCCTCCTGACCAATATTCTTCGGGAGCTGGAGGATCCTGGCCCCCGTCTGCGCCCTCCTAATTCGGATCGGGTCGGCAACCATGTCGACCCCCATTTTGTCGAGGTCTATGGTTGCGCGCGCCTCCCTCAGCACCGTCTCATATGTTAGGGCCTTCTGTGCCCCCTCCTCACTAATGGTGAGGACGACAGCAGCGGTACGGGCAAGACGCCTCTGCCGTTGCCCCCGTCTCCGCCGCGTCCTCCCCGACTCTTTTTTCGGCCCTGTCGCCTTTCGCCCCTCCTGCTTCTTGGTGGGAGGGGTTTTCTTGGCCGGCTTCGCCGCTGTTTTCTCCGGCGCCTTGGTTTTTGGCGCCTTCTTCTTGTTGGAGACTGTGGTCCACCCTTCCTCCACAGTCTCAGAAGTGCCCGCTACCGGCGCCTCTTGTGGCGTCGGTGCCAGAGCCGGCGCCTCTTGTGGCGCGGCCTGCGGGACAGTTTTCTTTGCCTTCCCCTTGGCCGGTTTAGGATCCGGCTTCGGGGTCGGCTTCGGCGCCTGTCGTGGCGCCGGCGTCGGCGCTGTCTTCAGTGCTGATGCTTTCAGGGCCGGGGCCGCTTTGAGGACCTGGTTGTACCCAGGCTTGGGCCCACGGCTTGCAGCCTCCGCCTCCGTGCGTCTTCTGTCCGCCGCCAATGGTGGACGCATTATAGGCTCCGGCGGGAGTCGACTGATGACCCCAGCCAGTTTTGCATCCATCATCGTCCCGACGGACAGCATGATGCGCTGCATTCTTTCCTCTTCGTCTTGGGGCGCTGGGGCAGTCCGCCTCTCCACGGACTTTCCCTGCGCCTCCTCAAGCGCGTTTAGCCGCTCAGTGAGGCGTTGATTTTCCTCAAGCAGCCTTTCCAATCGTTTATCGCTCGTTAGAGCGCGGACACCGCCCTGGATATCCTCCACGGCATCTTTTATCTTCTTGATCAGGCAGCCCTTAATGTTTTTTGAGGTGCGTGCCACCTCCAGGACCGCCATCACGCCGCCGTCGATTAACTCTTTGGCAGAGGAGGGGTCGAGCGGCTTGAGTCCGGACCTCATGAGGTCCCTTATCGCCGCCCTGGCGTCCCTTCCCTGCCTATCCTCCTCTTCTCTTATTGCGGAGGAATCGTCGGGCTGCTCCGTTTCAGCGGCCATCCTCCGTAATTCTTCACGCTGCTTATGCAGCCTAACGTAGCGCCCGTGGGTGATGCAGCCACGGGACCGTGTCGACGAAGTAAATGACACCTCGCTTTCACAGTCCGAGGCGGCTCCCACGGACAGCCTGTCGTCCGAAACATCCCGTCTGGGACGCTTTCGGTCCGAGCGACCTGCGGAACTATCGCGTGAGCGGCACGAAGTAAGCGCCGGCTCGACGATCTCCATACGTTCCTCCTGGCGTACCGAGGCGACACGCTCGAGTACAACCCGAGGTGACCTCACCGCCATTTCTCCTTCTAGACTCTGCCGAACAGTCGACCGAGTCGTCCTCCTACTCTCCTGGTTTGCACCCACTTTCTCATCGTTTTTAAAATTTGAATTCTCCATAAAATTCCCACGAGTATGGGGGAAAGGTGCGTCGTCCCCGGCCAGTGCCCCCTGTAGCCGGGGAAGGTCTAGGAGTAACCCTCCGAGGTGCGACATGTACCCCGTCGGGGGTTAACGCTCGTGACTGGTCTCCCACCAGCCATTCATCCCCTCGCCGCGTTATCCAATAGCTTGAGATTGGGGGTTTTTTATAGAGGTTTTCCGTCCTCGCGGTCCAACCGATAAAGGTCAGACCCCCGTTCCTGCGTAAGTCCACCCCTGACCTCGCTGCAGGTTTACGGTCTGGCCGACGGTGGCCTTTACAAGACCGTGTCCGGAGGCAGTGCAAGTGCACACCGGACCCGTCGCCCATCTCCGACTCCCCGCCCGCCGCCGCTACCCGGAATAAGCCCAGGACGCCGACGGGCTGCGACATCCAGCAAGCTGTGAACACTCACTGGACTCGCCCTACACAACGCCCGCTGCCGCTACTCGGAGTACGTCCGAGACGCCAGCGAACGCCCACCACGCGAAGGCCGAGACAACAACGACCCCCGTCAGTCTAACCCACAGGCTGTGGGAAGACACCCCCGCCCGCCGCCGCTACCCAGAATGAGTCCGGGACGCCGACGGGCTGCGACGTCCAGCAAGCAGTTGACACTCACTGGACTCGCCTCTCCTCCCGACCTTCGGCCAACAAATAATGGCCGAAGTCCCCCTTCGCTCGAGCTCCACCGAACCACCCCTCGCTTGAGGAGGGCGGGAGCGAGCGTGTCCGGCCAGCAGTTGACACTGGCCGGACCCCGCGGCAGAAATTCGCCACGCACAACAATTGCCCCAACTCGCGAGACGATTATTGTGCGTACCCAGGGTGCACCGGCCCAGCGACTGCTCTTCCCCCCGGACGTATCCGTAAGGGACCAGCAGCCGCCAGGCACACGAGGAGGTTTTCTGCCCTGCACCCCAACCTTTTTTTTTTTTTTTTTTTTTAGGCGGGGGAATCCTCATGGACACCCGCCCTCCCGGGGGGGAGGACGGGTAGTGTCAGACTCTTACTGACTAAACCTAACCGCCGGGTGACGTCAGCCGCGTTTGATGCCGGCACGTGGTGTTACATAATATCACAACACTGTGCCGGCCGCGGGGATCCGCCGGCCGTTGAGTAGGGCCGGCGGCTCGCTTTCGCGTTGTTTGTGGAGGCCGACGTGTAAAGAGCGTCGGCCTCCTCGCCTCGTAATGGGGTCGCACCCGTCACACCGAAATGCGACCCCCCGTCGCGGGTCTGTTTTGACGGGCGATATGCACCCCCGTGCCTATCGCCCAGACCCTAGCTAGGGCGGCAAGTTGCGCTCGTGCGCAGCACGTCGCCGCCCCATACGACGTCGGCGTATGGCGGGCGCGCTGGGATCTTCCTCCCGAGCGCGCTCCGCCGCCTCCTTCGCTGACATGACTGTCTCTGCGAAGGAGGCCAATGCATTCCACGCTGCGCGACTGCTGAGAGATGCAGAAACAACAGCCGGCAGCGCGGACAAATCGATGGGACCAAGCGCCGCCAGAAGGTCGGAGCGTGGCTCGGCAAAGGCCGGACATACGGCCAGAGTATGAATTGCGGTATCGTCGACATCACCGCACTCGTGGCACGCAGTCGACTCCTCCCTCCTGACGACGCGGCACAGGTAATGCCCGAAGGCCCCGTGCCCAGTTAGCACCTGCGTGAGGCGGTAGGTAAGAGCACCGTACCGCCTCTCCGCCCACGGTTGTAAGTGTGGGCGGATCGCTTCACATATGGCCCGCCCCGCCGTCGGTCTCGAGAGACGTATCTCCCAATTTCGATACGTGACGAGGCGGGCCTGTCCCTTCCAAGTTTCTTTCTGCCTCGGCGAGGGTTCAATGCCCCGGGACCGGAGCGCGGTGATGCGGGTGTAAATGTCCGCAAGCACCTGCACCCCAACCTAACCTAACCTAACCTAACCTAACCTTTTTTTTTTTTTTTTTTTTTTCGGGGGGAAATCCTCATGGACTTCCTCCGCCAGGGGAGAGGCGGAGGGGTGTGCCGGACTCTTACCGGCTAAAACCCCCCGGTGTGTCTCCTCGCACGTGGGCACGCGGGGCCGCGGGAGTCCAAATTCCTCCGCAGCCCCGCACTAGTGCTGGCCCGGTCAGTCCGGGCCTCGCCTCGTGCACGGGGTAGTGAGGTGTTTGCCTACCCCGTGCACCGCCTCAGAGGCGCGCGCCGACACTCGCTCGCGCCTCCGCCTCGGGTCCATGGAATAGGGGGCGGGGGGCTTCCCCGAGTCCCGCGCCCCTGGACCCATTCATGGGGGCTGGAAGAGGGCGTTGTCCGCCCTCCTCCTACGCCCGGTGCGCTTTCTGCGGCCGGGGAAGGGAGTCGAGATCTCCCTCTCCCGCTCCGCAGCTTCCTTCTGCGACATCACGTCCTCGCAGAAGGACACCACCGCGTCCCACGACTCTGCGCTACCGACCATCTTCCGCACTACGGCCGGCAGCGACAGATCGCCTCCTACTTCGTTTGTGAGGACACGGCGCTGCTCCTCCCAAGCCGCACACTCGGCGAGAGTGTGTTGCGCCGTGTCCTCCCCGCAATGGACGCAGTGGTGGCACCGAGCGTCCGGCTCCCTGTTTATGCGACACAGGTACTTGCCGAAGCAACCGTGCCCCGACAGCACCTGCGTCACCCTGAACGACAGGGAGCCGTGCCTTCTCCCGAGCCAGTCGTCGAGCACTGGCCGGATCGCCTCGACGGTTGCGAGGCCGGCGGCAGGGCGCAGAAGCCTTTGCCGCCATTCCGCCACCAAGACCTGACGGAGCTCAGCTCGGCGCAGTGCGATCTGTCGCTGCGCCGGCCTCGAGCCCCGTGCCCGCTCTTCCTCGCGCCATCGGTACAACGACGCGAGTACTTTCGCCTCCAGGTCCCAGGGCGGGGATCCGGCCAGTACGCAAGCCGCCTCGTAGGAGATCGTGCGGTACCCGCGGACGACTCTGACGGCCATCGCCCTCTGCGGTTTACGCAGAATGGCGAATGTGCCGGCCGTCAGGTCCATCGCCCACACAGGGGCCCCATACAGGGCCATGGACCGCACGATTCCCACGTACAACCGCCTACAGGCGGTGCTCGGGCCCCCCATGTTGGGAAGCAGCGTTGAAAGCGCGCCCGCCGCGCCCATCAGCTTGGGCGCCAGGCGCCGGAAGTGAGGACCGAATTCCCATCGGCTGTCGAGCACCAATCCCAAGTACTTCATGGTGGACTCGACAGCTATCCGGGCCCCACTGACCACGATGTGTGATCCCGGCGCCGGCGCACGTCGGGGGCCATGAAACACCATGGCCTCCGACTTATTAAGGGCCACCTCTAGGCCCAGGCGCCGGATGCGGTTCACCACCTGTGACACCGCAGCCGTGGCTATCAACGCCGCTTCCCTGTGCGAGCTCCCCCGGGCTGTGACTAGCGTGTCGTCCGCGTAGCACGTCAAGTCGGCGCCCGACGGGAGCTCGCCTCTCAGCACCCAGTCGTAGCCGATGTTCCACAGGAGCGGCCCCAAAACCGATCCCTGCGGAACACCGCACGACATAAGGTGCCGACCAGCACCGTCACGTCCCCGATAGGTGACGCACCTATCCTCCAAATAGGCCCCTACTGTACGACGGAGGTAGGGAGGCACACGATGATATTTTAGGGCCTCCCGAATACAACTCCAGGGTAGGGTGTTGAAGGCGTTGGAGATGTCCAACGACACCGCCAGCACCACCCCACCCCGGGACACTGTCTCCTCCGCCAGGGCCCTCACGCGCATGATGGCGTCTATGGTGGAGCGCCCCCGACGAAAACCAAACTGGTTGTCGTCCAGGTCCGGCCCCTCTCTGCACAAGTGGCTGACGAGGCGATCTGCGATGATTCGCTCGAACAGTTTGCCCGCCTCGTCTAGCAGCACTATGGGCCGGTATGCGGACGGCGAGTCCGCGGGGCGCCCCTCCTTTCTGAGCAGGACCAGCCTCCCCTCCTTCCACAAACTGGGAAACTGACCCCGCTCGAGGCATGCCGTGAAGAGCCCCCTCAGCTGGGGCTCTAGCTCCTTCAGAGCTAAGACGAGAGCACGACCGGGAACTCCGTCGGGTCCGGGCGCCGTGTTTTTCGCCCGGAGTCGCGACACGGCTGCTCTCGTCTCTTCTTGCGTCACCTCGGGGACATCGGTGCTCTCCTCATCAGGAGAGTCTGTGGCTGAGGGTGAAGCCATCGCCGGGGGAACGTGTCCCGTCCGCTCAGGGAAGAGGGCCGACACCACCGCCTCTAGCAACTGGGGCTGCATGCCCTGGACCACTGGGGGCGCCCAGGGACGCAACTTGCCCCGTACCCAACGGTAGGGGCGCCCCCACGGATCCCGGTCCAGGGACCCCAGCAGCTCCTCCCTGGCACGCGACTTCGAGTCGCCGATGGCCAGCCACAGAGTCTCCTTGGACGCGCGGTACACCTCATACAGCGCGCCCTCCTCGACGGGATCCCGTCGACGTCGTCTCCGGTATCGAGTGTACCGGCGGCGAGCTGCGACGCACTCAACGCGCAGCCGCGCGATCTCGTCGGTCCACCAGTACACCCGGCGCCTTGCGGGCTGTTGGCTTACACGGGGCATGGACGCGTCGCAAATCTGCGTCATCGCCCCGCGAAACCACAGCGCCACCGCTTCGACGTCGACGGGGCCGTCCGTCGCCGACTCCCAGATCCAGGACTGGACTAAGGCAGCTTCCTCGAGTAGTTCCCTGTCGATGCGCTTGAGCGCCCATCGGGGGCCGTCGTTGATCGGGGTTGTTGGATGGCGGCCGCTCGCGGTCTGGGCGGAGACGTCGAACCGGATATAACGATGGTCCGATAACGTCTCCACCTCCATGGCGACACGCCAGTCGCGGACTCGGCCGGCGACAGAGGGGCTTGCGAACGAGACGTCCACAATCGACCCGCCCCGCTGCCGCACGCACGTGTATTCCGAACCCCGATTCAGGACGACCAGACCGGTCGTCACCGCCCACTCTTCCAACGCCTCGCCCCGAGAGTCAGTGACCGGAGATCCCCACGCCGATGACTTGGCGTTGAGATCCCCGAGCACCAGAACGGGACGAGGGTGGTAGCGGTTCACGACGGCGCCCAACTCGACAAGGAAACCCTCGAAGTCGGCGAGACTCTTGTTGGGGGAGAAATATGCCCCCACAACGGCGATGCCGTCCGAAACCGCGGCAACCCAGCCGCGGCCCCTGGACGGGTCGATCAGAGTCCCGCCAATAATGGCCACCAAACCGTCAGCGCACCCCAACCAGTTGTCACGGGCGGGGACGAAGTACGGCTCGGCGACCACAGCCACGTCGATCGACCACTCTGCCATAGTCTGGAGTAGAAGATCCTGAGCTCTGGCAGAGTGATTGATGTTGCCCTGGAGGAAATGGAATTGCGCCATTATTGACAATCCATTCCCCCGGCAACAGTCCCGGACCGGGAGTCGGTCGCGGAGCTACCAGCCTGCGGGGGCTGCGAGGTTACCCCGGCAGGCTTGGAGCTCCTCTTCCCTGCCTTTTTGGCAGTGCTGGTGGGCATGCCACAGGCTCCCCCGCCCAATCTGTGTCCCGCCGGCTTTCCCGCGGCCGAACACAGGCAGCAGTTTAGCGCGGCGGAACACTGGGCCGCCTTGTGACCGGGCTGACCGCAGCGATAGCAGAGACCGCTACGGTCTGCTGCGGAGGTGCACTTTGCCCGGACGTGCCCCTTTTCCAGACACCGGAAGCACCTCAAAGCCCGGGGTTGCAGGAGTTTTACTCTCGCTGCAACCCAGCCCACCTTCACTTCGCCAGCTAAGGCGATCTTTTTCGCCGACGCCACAGGGCACCGAACCCAGACTGCGCCGAGTCCGGTGGCGTCGGTGCGTATGTCGCCGGCCCGCACCCTATCCGGCGGACACTCTCCACTGCGGGCAACGGCCGCCACCACTTCCTCGGGGGTCACGGAATCGTCCAGACCGGTGATCCGCACCTCTGCGGTTTTCACCGGTCTGGATACCCGGACGTCCTCGGGGTTGAGGACCTCCCTCATTTTGGCGGCCAGAGCGTCCGCCTTTTCGGCGCTGCCGCTCGCAGCACCGGCCACCTCGAACAGCCGCGCACCCGTGACGGTCTGCCTGACGGTGACGGACTGGAGGCCAAGATCTGACAATTTGATCTTGGCCTTGGCCTCGGCAATGACCGACTGGTACGTAACGCCGCGCTCCGCAGCCCCGGGCTGCAGCGTCAGCGTCACGGCCTCGGAACGCGGGGCACGCACCGCCGGTCCTTTGCGACCGCCTTTGGCAGTCCGTCGCGCAGGCTGCGCAGCCGCCTTTGCCGTAGGGCCTGGGGCGCGCGCTGCTGCGGAGTCCGCCTTTGCGGCTTTGCGGGCCTTCTTGCGGCCCACGACTGTCGCCCAGCTCTCACCCTTAGAGCCGGCCGTCGTGGGCTTAGCACTTGGCGGGGCTCCCTCGCCGGGCTTTTTGACGCCCCCCGTGGGCTTCCCCTGGCGAGGCGCAGGCCTCGGCGGCTCCTCCGTCCTCCGTCTTGCGTCGGCCGCTAGGGGCGGACGGAGGGTTTCCGGGGGGAGGCGCCGAGACACCGCCTCTATGCGGGCATTGACCATGCTCCCGCACTGGAGCATGCAGAGCCGGACTATGCGCTCGACCTCGTCGTCGGAACGAGCGCTTGCCGGTCTCAGTGCGGGAGACGGGGCCACCACCGGTGCGGCGACAGTGGGCGGCGTGCGTCGCTGTTGCTGCTCGCTCAGCGCAGCGACTTGCCGCCGGAGGTCCTCCAGGTCGGCACGGAGGCGGCCGTTCTCCTCCTGCAACTTCGCGACCTCGTCTGAGGCCGTCCTGTTGAGGAGGACACCAACCGCCTCCTTAATGTCCGCGGCAGCCTCCTTCAGACCGCGGGTGAACGTGCCCTTCAGGCTGCCGGACTTCGTGGCAACCTTCAGGACCAAGTCCACCCCGTCCAAGGCCAGCTGGCTCAGGGCCGCCGCGGATGGCTCGCCCCCTTCGGCCGTGAGAGCAGCGCGTCGCTCACGCGCGCGCTCTGCCATCGCCGACACTTCGTCGGCCGCGACGGCTTTGCGCTGCTCCCTTCTGGCGGCGTTGAGCTCCGCCTTCGAGCTCCCCAGCGAAGCACCGCTCTCGCCGCCAGGGTCCTCCGTGGTGACCCCCACGTCGCTCTCCGCTTCGCTGGCTGCCTGGGCACTGGAACGCACAAACCTGCCCTGTGCGTCCCTCCGCGGCCGCGAAGCACTCGCTCCCCTCGATGTCTGCCGACCTCTCCTCCCGGTCGGCAGCTTCGGAGCTGGCAGGCCGTCCTCATCTGAGGACTGACCCGCCGAACCACCTCCCATCGAAGCACGGTCGCGCGGACGTTTCCTAACGGAAGACGATCCGCGCGGCCGCTCCTCGGCGTATTCTGTGCTGCCAGTAATATTATCAGCGACAGGGGCCTGGTCGCCTACCCCTGCGCGTCCGTCGGTAACCAATTTCACACTCGCAGGCCCGGGTACCTGCGAGCGCCGGGCGTCAGCCGGATCGCACGACAAACCTAACCTAACCTAACCTAACCTAACCTAACCACAGATGAAATAAAAAAAAAAAAAAAAAAAAAAAAAAAAAAAAAAAAAAAAAAGATGACAGAAGAAATAGTAAAACAAAATGAAGAGAGGAGAACCTACGCTGGAGTGCTGGCCGGCCCATCCAGAGGGGGCACCGCAGGAGGCATGCTGACCACGCACACGGTCGTGGTTACCTCGCACGATGAGATGGATACAGGAGAACAGGTCCTAGAAAAGATAAGAACTGCAGTGAACGCAAAGGAAGAAGGTATTAGAATAGATAAGATCAGAAAAGGAAAAGATAGAAAAGTTATTATCGGCTGTGAAACAAAGGAAGAGATAGGTAGAGTGAAGGAGAGGATAGAGAGAGCGGGCACAAACCTTACAGTGGAGGAGGTCACTAACAAGGATCCTCTGATCATCCTGAAGGAAGTGCTAAAAGTAAATACGAACGAAGACGTCCTCAAAGGCCTTAGAAAGCAAAACGGACACCTCCTAAAGGGACTGAAGGACGAGGACGATAGGATAGAAGTTAAATACCGGAAGAAAGCCAGGAACTCCCTTATTGAGCATGTTGTTCTCAAGGTCTCACCAGAAATATGGCGGCGCCTGATAGAGGCAAAGGTGATACATATGGATCTGCAGAGGATAAGGGTGGCTGATCAGTCTCCCCTAATCCAATGCAGCAGGTGTCTAGGCTACGGCCATACCAGGCGCCTCTGTAAGGAGACCGAGGACCTGTGTAGTCACTGCGGGGGTCAGCACCTTAGCATTGTCTGTAAAGATAGGAAAGACGGAAGCCCTCCAAAATGCACGAACTGCAGCAGCGCAAACTATGAAGCGGTAAACCACAATGCCTTCAGCGAGGCGTGCCCCGTTCGAAGGCGTTGGGATGCATTGGCGCGAGCAGCAGTCCAATATTGCTAAGGGCAGCCAAGAGAGAGAAAGTGCAGCGAGAGGATACCGAGTCCTACAGGCCAACCTGCAAAGAAGTAAAACCGCTACTGCCGAACTGATAGAGGAGGCAGTGAGAAGAAAAATAACCTTTGCACTGGTGCAGGAACCATACATTCGGGGAGCGAGGGAGATGAGGGCCTATCCTGGCGTAAGAGTTGTGCAGCGTGACCAAACGGGGCGGGAAGCGGTCAATAAAGCGGCAATTTTGGTTTTCGATGGGGACATTGATGTCGCCCAATGCCCTACCCTTACAACTGAGAATATTGTAGTTGCAAAATTGAGAACACAGGCGTGGGACATTGTGGCGATGTCGGTCTACCTCGAAGGCGACAAGCCACTCTCCCCGTACACTGAATGGATTACAAAATGCGCCGAAGAAGTTGGGCTGAGAAGGCTCATCATCGGAGGCGACGTTAACGCCTGGAGCACATGGTGGGGAAGCAGGGAAACCGACCACAGAGGGGAAGAGATAGCTGGAATGCTCGACGACCTAAACCTTCACCTCCTAAACCAAGGAATGGACCCTACGTTCGATACTTACCGGGGGGGGTGAGGCTTACCAGCCACGTCGACATAACAGCTTGCACGGCGGACATATTTGGAAAAGTCGCGAACTGGAGAACTGCCTCCGAAGTCACGGTCTCCGACCACAGGGCAATCCTGTTCGACCTGAAAATAGAAAAAGCGCAAGGATTAGAAATCAAAAGAAGTACTAGGAAATTTAACACTAAAAAAGCAAGTTGGGATCAGTTTCGTGAGAAACTGGCCCAAACTTGTACAATAGAAAAATTAAATAAAAATGAAATTAACAAGATAGTATTAAAATCAGAAATAGACATAATAATTAACAAATACACCAATATTATTAATAAAGTTTGTGAAGAAACCATACCAAAAGTCAGCACAAGGAAAGGAGCAGGATTGCCGTGGTGGACGGATGACCTCAGAGACAAGAAGAGAGAGGTGATGCGCAGAAAAAGAAGAATAAGATGCGCTTCAGAGCGAAGACGGATGTTCGTGGTGAACAAATACCTCGAGGCGAAGGAGGAATACCTGGTGGAGGTACAAAGAGCCCAGACCGCCAGCTGGAAGGCATTCTGCGAGAAACAGGATAGAGAGTCCATGTGGGACGGGATCTACAGGGTCATAAAATGCACGACAGCACATCGAGAGGACACCCCACTGATGCTGGGAGGCAGAGTCCTAGAAGGAGTGGAGTCCGCGAACCTGCTGGCCGGAACCTTTTACCCGGAAGACGGGCTTGACGAAGACACCGAAGATCACCAGCGAACCAGAGCGAAAGCAACTGTGGTGAATGCTGGAGATAGTGGTGAACCACATGATCCGCCATTCACTGCAGAGGAGCTGCGATGGTCCGTGTCAAGCTTTAATCCGAGAAAGGCCCCTGGACATGACGGGTTTACTGCGGACATATGCAGAGCAGCCATAAACGTAGATCCCGAAATTTTTCTCGCAATCGCAAACAAATGCCTCTCACGTTCCCACTTCCCCAGTGCTTGGAAAGAGGCAGTCGTCGTCATCCTGAAAAAATCTGGAAAAGAGGATTATACGCACCCAAAATCTTACCGGCCGATTGGGCTATTGCCGGTCCTAGGAAAAATCCTCGAAAAAATGATGATGAGGCGAGTCAGATGGCACACACTCCCGCGCATGAGCAAAAAGCAGTATGGCTTTACACCGCAGCGCAGTACCGAGGACGCCCTCTATGCCATGATAGGATATATAAGAGTGCAACTTACAGCAAAAAAGTTGATTGCAGTAATATCACTTGACATAGAGGGGGCCTTCGATGGTGCTTGGTGGCCGGCCATACGATGCAGGCTTGCTGAATCTGGGTGCCCGCTGAACATTCGACGGCTCGTGGATAGTTACCTGGAAAACAGAAGGGTACGGGTAAGGTATGCTGGGGCGGAGACCTCCAGGGCAACAAATAAAGGGTGCGTCCAGGGCTCAGTAGGGGGCCCTACATTCTGGAACATCCTGTTGGATCCCCTCCTTAAACAGATCGAAGAAAAAGGGGAGCATGTACAGGCCTTTGCAGATGACGTGGTGCTTATCATCTCCGGGGACAACGGCTCCGAAGTGCAGAGGCGTGCCAATGCGGTCCTCGAGCGTGTCCGGGGCTGGGGGGTTGAGAACAAGCTGAAATTCGCACCTCATAAAACTAAAGCTATGGTTGTGACTAGGAAGCTGAAGTTTGACACCCCGGCCCTGAGCATGGGCGGGGAACCCATCGGCATGTCGAAGGAAATCAAGATCCTCGGTCTGACAGTTGACGATGGACTGACGTTCAACACGCATGTGTCGAACGCGTGCCGTAAGGCACTAAACATCTATCGCCAACTGTCCAGAGCGGCAAAAGTCAACTGGGGTCTAAACCCGGAGGTGATAAGGACTATATACACGGCGGTGGTCGAGCCTGTGATTATGTATGCGGCGAGTGCATGGGCGCCCGCGGCCGAGAAAAAGGGCACGAGACGACAGTTGGAGGCGGTGCAAAGAGGCTTCGTTCGGAAAATTACAAAGGCGTACAGAACTGTCTCCCTCAGTTCGGCGCTCATACTTTCCGGGCTACTGCCATTAGATCTTAGGATACAAGAGGCAGCGGCTCTGTACGAGGAAAAGAAGGGACATACCGGGAGAATTCTGGGCGATAGGGAGGTCGAGAAACCAATTAAGTACGCCAGCATACAACATCCTGCAACCTGGGAGCCTGTGACCTTTAGAGACCTTGAGGACGGTGTAGAGCGGCTCCAGGGGGTGGACGAAATATACACCGATGGCTCCAAAATTGAGGGAAAAGTGGGAGCGGCCCTTTCCTGTTGGAAAGATGGCCAAGAAACAAGATCCTACAAAGCCAAACTGGAGCCGTTCTGCACAGTCTATCAGGCGGAACTTTGGGCACTGCATAAGGCGGTAGAGTTGGTAGTAAAGCATGCTGCGCCACGAGCACGAATCTTAAGTGACTCCAGGTCGGCGCTCCAGACGATCAGCAACGTTGACTCCCTCCACCCTATAGTGGCGAAGATAAGAGAAAACCTCCAGCTAGCCAAGTCTCGCTCCCAAAACCTGGAGTTGTTTTGGGTGAAAGCCCATGTTGGGGTGGAGGGAAACGAGAGAGCTGACACGTTGGCCAAGGACGCAGCTTTGAAGACAAAGACGAAAGCCGCATATGATAAGTGTCCGGTTTCATATGTCAAGCGCCGGATCCGAATGGAGACGCTCGACAGATGGAACCGAAGATACAGAGAGGAGCCCACAGCAAGCGTCACGAAGGTCTTCTTTCCGGACGCCATTGGAGCCTACAGAATCACCAGAAAAATTGAGTTGGAGCCTGAACTGACGCAACTGTTCACTGGGCATGGTGGATTTTCTGAGTACCTTCACCGCTTCAGGTGCAAGGAGAGCCCATCGTGCATTTGTGAACCGGAAAAAGTGGAGTCGGTCATCCATCTTGTGGTGGAGTGCCCGGTATACGGGAAGGAGAGAGCGGACGCCGAGGCAGGCATGGAGACTGAGATCCGTAGCGATACAATCTCGGATATCATTAAAAACAACAAGTCCCGCCGAATATTTCTGCAATATTGTATAAATATAGTAAATAAAACAAAAACGCGTAACAAATAGCCACTACGTATATAATAAGTAACTGTGTTATGGATATACTCCTAGTGGTACAGCAACTCAATTAAATAAATAAAAAGGTCTAAACTTATTTCTCCTGAATGTAAATAAATAACAACAGAGAAAATAGCAGTAGATGGTCTATCCCGACCTCAAGGGTGAATGGTGATGGATGTGAGAAAGATAACGTATGAGGCATGAAAGTACGAGAGGCATACTTGCGAGAACTGGAATGAAAGAGAAATCAAAACTAGTTAGAAAGCAATGACTCTGATTATGTCAGAGGAAAACTGTATAAAAAAAAAAAAAAAAAAAAAAAAAAAAAAAAAAAAAAAAAAAACCTAACCTAACCTAACCTAACCTAACCTAGCGTGACCTAAGTCGATTTCCGCGATATCGACTTTTAGAGCTTCACTGAGATACGAGAGGCTACGATACCCCCGAGAAACGTAAATAACAAAACTCACGGATCACCTTGATATCGACCATTCCGAGCTATGCTATGCTAGAAACTACGGAAAACGTTAAAGCAACGCGATTTCCGCGATATCGACTTTTGGAGTTTGGCCGAGCTACGCCGACCTAAGTCGTGCTACGAAACCCCCGAGAAACGAGAATTAACAAAACTCACGGATCACCGCGATATCGACTATTCCGAGCTATGCTATGCTAGAAACTACATAAAATGTTAAAACAACGCGATTTCCGCGATATCGACTTTTGGAGTTTGGCCGAGCTACGCCGACCAAAGTCGTGCTACGAAACCCCCGAGAAACGAGAAATAACAAAACTCACGGATCACCTTGATATCGACTATTCTGAGCTATGCTATGCTAGAAACTACGGAAAACGTTAAAACAACGCGATTTCCGCGATATCGACTTTTGGAGTTTCGCCGAGCTACGCCGACCTAAGTCGTGCTACGAAACCCCCGCGAAACGAGAAATAACAAAACTCACGGATCACCTTGATATCGACTATTCCGAGCTATGCTATGCTAGAAACTACATAAAATGTTAAAACAACGCGATTTCCGCGATATCGACTTTTGGAGTTTCGCCGAGCTACGCCGACCTAAGTCGTGCTACGAAACCCCCGCGAAACGAGAAATAACAAAACTCACGGATCACCGCGATATCGACTATTCCGAGCTATGCTTTGCTAGAAACTACATAAAATGTTAAAACAACGCGATTTCCGCGATATCGACTTTTGGAGTTTCGCCGAGCTACGCCGACCTAAGTCGTGCTACGAAACCCCCGCGAAACGAGAAATAACAAAACTCACGGATCACCGCGATATCGACTATTCCGAGCTATGCTATGCTAGAAACTACATAAAATGTTAAAACAACGCGATTTCCGCGATATCGACTTTTGGAGTTTGGCCGAGCTACGCCGACCTAAGTCGTGCTACGAAACCCCCGAGAAAAGAGAATTAACAAAACTCACGGATCACCTTGATTTTGGAGTTTCGCCGAGCTACGCCGACCAAAGTCGTGCTACGAAACCCCCGCGAAACGAGAAATAACAAAACTCACGGATCACCGCGATATCGACTATTCCGAGCTATGCTATGCTAGAAACTGCATAAAATGTTAAAAAAAAAAAAAAACAACGCGATTTCCGCGATATCGACTTTTGAAGTTTGGCCGAGCTACGCCGACCTAAGTCGTGCTACGAAACCCCCGAGAAACGAGAATTAACAAAACTCACGGATCACCGCGATATCGACTATTCCGAGCTATGCTATGCTAGAAACTACATAAAATGTTAAAACAACGCGATTTCCGCGATATCGACTTTTGGAGTTTGGCCGAGCTACGCCGACCAAAGTCGTGCTACGAAACCCCCGAGAAACGAGAAATAACAAAACTCACGGATCACCTTGATATCGACTATTCTGAGCTATGCTATGCTAGAAACTACGGAAAATGTTAAAACAACGCGATTTCCGCGATATCGACTTTTGGAGTTTGGCCGAGCTACGCCGACCAAAGTCGTGCTACGAAACCCCCGAGAAACGAGAAATAACAAAACTCACGGATCACCTTGATATCGACTATTCTGAGCTATGCTATGCTAGAAACTACGGAAAACGTTAAAACAACGCGATTTCCGCGATATCGACTTTTGGAGTTTCGCCGAGCTACGCCGACCTAAGTCGTGCTACGAAACCCCCGCGAAACGAGAAATAACAAAACTCACGGATCACCTTGATATCGACTATTCCGAGCTATGCTATGCTAGAAACTACATAAAATGTTAAAACAACGCGATTTCCGCGATATCGACTTTTGGAGTTTCGCCGAGCTACGCCGACCTAAGTCGTGCTACGAAACCCCCGCGAAACGAGAAATAACAAAACTCACGGATCACCGCGATATCGACTATTCCGAGCTATGCTTTGCTAGAAACTACATAAAATGTTAAAACAACGCGATTTCCGCGATATCGACTTTTGGAGTTTCGCCGAGCTACGCCGACCTAAGTCGTGCTACGAAACCCCCGCGAAACGAGAAATAACAAAACTCACGGATCACCGCGATATCGACTATTCCGAGCTATGCTATGCTAGAAACTACATAAAATGTTAAAACAACGCGATTTCCGCGATATCGACTTTTGGAGTTTGGCCGAGCTACGCCGACCTAAGTCGTGCTACGAAACCCCCGAGAAAAGAGAATTAACAAAACTCACGGATCACCTTGATTTTGGAGTTTCGCCGAGCTACGCCGACCAAAGTCGTGCTACGAAACCCCCGCGAAACGAGAAATAACAAAACTCACGGATCACCGCGATATCGACTATTCCGAGCTATGCTATGCTAGAAACTGCATAAAATGTTAAAAAAAAAAAAAAACAACGCGATTTCCGCGATATCGACTTTTGAAGTTTCGCCGAGCTACGCCGACCTAAGTCGTGCTACGAAACCCCCGAGAAACGAGAAATAACAAAACTCACGGATCACCTTGATATCGACTATTCTGAGCTATGCTATGCTAGAAACTGCATAAAATGTTAAAACAACGCGATTTCCGCGATATCGACTTTTGAAGTTTCGCCGAGCTACGCCGACCTAAGTCGTGCTACGAAACCCCCGAGAAACGAGAAATAACAAAACTCACGGATCACCGCGATATCGACTATTCTGAGCTATGTATGCTAGAAACTACGGAAAACGTTAAAGCAACGCGATTTCCGCGATATCGACTTTTGGAGTTTGGCCGAGCTACGCCGACCTAAGTCGTGCTACGAAACCCCCGAGAAACGAGAATCAACAAAACTCACGGATCACCTTGATATCGACTATTCCGAGCTATGCTATGCTAGAAACTACATAAAATGTTAAAACAACGCGATTTCCGCGATATCGACTTTTGGAGTTTGGCCGAGCTACGCCGACCAAAGTCGTGCTACGAAACCCCCGAGAAACGAGAATTAACAAAACTCACGGATCACCTTGATATCGACTATTCCGAGCTATGCTATGCTAGAAACTACATAAAATGTTAAAACAACGCGATTTCCGCGATATCGACTTTTGGAGTTTCGCCGAGCTACGCCGACCTAAGTCGTGCTACGAAACCCCCGCGAAACGAGAAATAACAAAACTCACGGATCACCGCGATATCGACTATTCTGAGCTATGCTATGCTAGAAACTATGGAAAACGTTAAAGCAACGCGATTTCCGCGATATCGACTTTTGGAGTTTGGCCGAGCTACGCCGACCTAAGTCGTGCTACGAAACCCCCGAGAAACGAGAATTAACAAAACTCACGGATCACCTTGATATCGACTATTCCGAGCTATGCTATGCTAGAAACTACATAAAATGTTAAAACAACGCGATTTCCGCGATATCGACTTTTGGAGTTTGGCCGAGCTACGCCGACCTAAGTCGTGCTACGAAACCCCCGAGAAACGAGAATTAACAAAACTCACGGATCACCTTGATTTTGGAGTTTCGCCGAGCTACGCCGACCTAAGTCGTGCTACGAAACCCCCGCGAAACGAGAAATAACGAAACTCACGGATCACCGCGATATCGACTATTCCGAGCTATGCTATGCTAGAAACTATGGAAAACCTTAAGACTCACAATTGAGGAATAGTGTTTGAACCGGTAGACTTTAGGGACCCGATTTAAAAAAACCCATGTTTACAGTCTTAATAACATTATATAGCTTTACCAGTGTGAGGCCATTTAAGACTCCCAGACTGCAAGCAACTGACAAAGAGCACTAATCGAGTTGGCCAGCAGCACCATATCGTCTGCATAGCTGTAGTTGTTACAGCAAACACCATCAACATAGCAGCCGACACTTATGCCGCTGAGCTCCTCGATCAGCGCATTCACGTACAAGTTGAATAACAAGAGTGAACTCAAACCCCCCCCCCCCCCTGTCTCACCCCGCTCTCCAACCTGCTCGCATCCGAAAGTTCACCCGCCCATTTCACACGGTTTTCCTGGGTAACATACCAATATCTCAGGAGAGATGCCAGTACCGAGTGCACTCCAGACTCGCCTAATTTCTGCCCACAACACATCATAGGCCTCTAAATGCCTTATTCAGATCCAGGAAACAGGCATAGATGGGTGTACGCCTATCCGTATAATACTTGACAGTGTGTTTCAAGCTATGCTAGAAACTTTGGGAAACGTTAAAACAACACTATTACCGTGATACTAGCATAGGTTTTTCGAGCTATTCCGCGGTGCGAACCGAGGGAAAATTAGCTGAAAACTCAAAACTCTGCGCTGCGATATCGACCGCGATTCCAATTCGAATTCTTCAGGAAACCTTAAGACTCTGAGATTACTTCTTCAAACTACTTACAATTCAAAAACTTATTAAACAGGACTTATTTTTTTAATAACTACCGCGAGACTGGGCTGTCGCGGCGGGCAAGTTCGACTCGTTACATCATTTAATTATTTACATACATAATTATTTCGTTACATTATTTAGGACTTAGTTCATCAGAAAGAAAACAAAGCAATTTTTCAACTTAAGATTAATAATATACTAACATAGAAGACTACGGGGATTAACGCGAATTGTTTACCTTGATTTGCCCGACGTTTCCGCCAGGTTACACCGGCCGTGGTCACGAGCAGACTGGAGCGGCGAGTCACTCCTTTGTCTTATCACGAAAATATTGAAAAGCACAATTTTAGTCTTTAAATAGTTGTAAAATAATGCTTGCGAAAATAAACGTCTCTTTAAAGTTGACTCACTATAACAACTTATATAGAAATAAGTTCTTATCACGAAAGCAATCTTTGTGCATGTGATTTGTATGTTTGTTAAACCCCCGCGACACAAGGATTGCATTCCGTACTGAAACGAAGGAAAGGAGTCGTTCTTTAAAAAATAAAGAATTTTGAACAAAGTTGCTTACATCGTTCAATTTCGGTGAATGTTTTGAGATATATTACTGTTAACATAACTCCGCATCAAAATAACTACTGTTATGGGTCGAGCACGATTGGTTAAAAGAAAATTACCTTTTATCAAAGCCACGTGGACGAACTTGGTTACTACTCAACCAGTTAGTATTAAATATGCATGCAAATAGTGCACTCACCGTAACCCTCGCATGTGGCGCTGCTCCAGAAATGTCTGATCACCCACAGGGGTCACACAACACTCAGTCACCACTTCAATATACTTGCAGGGAAACTTAAAAAGTTTTGAAGTTTGTTCAGAGCCCCGTTTATGACAGGACGCTAAGAGCGACTGACGACTCCCGCACTCAAGACGGCGACCTGCTTTAAGCGAGGAAGAGGGTAGTTTTCATTTATTTTTTTATTTTAAGAATGTGTTCGAATATCAATATAAAACTATCGATGTAGGAGCGGTGAAGGGTACCGACTTATTCTGTATGTTTGTATGATGCTTGTCGATCAGTTGAACTAAGGCTGCATCTTAAGTACCTTGGTAGAATGAAGGAATACTAAAACTAACGATCGCGCCCCTGAATTTGAGTCCACAAGTGTTGTCACCGCTTTTAAAATGGAAGAGGTTCATAATGTTATTTTATATTTCTTACCTCAGATCTTTGGACTGGCTGAACCAACTTCGTTGATTGTTTTTTCTTTTCATATTAATTAAAAAAGTAACTGTAATTTTATTCAAGTTTCGACTTAAAGTAAAATATTTTGTCCGACACACACTTGCTGGTTCTATTTTTTAATTTTTTTGATCATGGTCCTACTTCATGACCTGACCATAGACTTGTTTAAATTATGATTTTATGAAAATTTATTTTTAAAGAGTAGTGGGGTGTGCCAAATTGAGCTATGGCAGCCGGTGTATCTCCTCTCTTAATGAATAATGAAAAATTGCTTTAAACAAAGTTGCTAGGTGACGCATCATACGTCTATAATAAGCTATATATGTAGTTATATTACTCATAATATCAATTAGAACATTAGGTAGTGGTTTGCTAGCACACTCATGATCACGGCTCCGGCACCGAGGAAATTGTCATTGTGTCGCGGGAGGTTTCTAAAACATCATTAACCTTACCCGACTATAAGTGCATTCGAAACCTTCATCACAAAGTCGTCACCATATAGTTTTAAAATCATTATATGACATACAGTAAATACTTATGGTGAGACTAGCTGTCGCCCGCGGCTTCGCCAGCTGGGATGACAATAAGGAGCACAAGTACATAGTAGCAAAGGAAACATTACCCTCCAATAACAAGGTCGGAGGAGCTCGTGGCTAAGCTGTAACTGTTAAGCTACGCTTGACGCGGTTGATCCGTAGATGGGTGACCATCTTTGTCATGAGTTCCTCCGTGTTTCGGAAGATACGTTAATTTGTGGGTCCCGGCTGTTATTCATACACCTTTGACAGTCGTTACAGGTAGTCAGAAGCTTGAAAGTCTGACAACCAGTCTAACCAAGGCGTATCGTGTTGCCCAGGGGTTTGAGGATGTTAAAAGTAGCGTATGAGTTAATCCATGGCGGCAGCAACCTTTATATTAAGTTTTACAGAAACTAATTCAGCCTTTTAAGCGTGAAGAGGTACAGACATACTGTCGTACTCTCACATCTTTAATATTAGTGCATTTTTGCACAAGGCGCCTACAAATATTATATTAGCAGTATGTTGCAAAACGGCGGTTTTGCAACAGTCTAGTGGCGACTAGTATGATATGTGTATCATTTCTTTGCCCTTATCCCAATTATTATTTGTGGTCGGCGCAACATGTCCTTTAATACCTTTCTATCTGACGTCATCTCACAATACTCTTTGCAGCCATATAGTCTTTCACACAATCCATCCATTGTTTCCTTGGTCGTCCTCTTCCCCTATATCCATCCACATCCATACTCAAGACCTTACTCACCACAAAACTCTCATTTCCACGCAAAACATATCAAGCCACACCATGACAGCCGGTTGCTACGTAGTTTTTCTGTAACCGCTGCCACTTTCAAACTTCCCCTTATATACTCATTTCTTAATCTATCCGCTCTCGTAACACCACACATTCCTCTTAACATTCTCATCTCTGCTGCATGCAGTTGTCTTTCATTTTTCCCTTTTGTCGCCAAGAACATACAGAACAGCAGGTCTGACCTTAATCTTATAGATCTTCCCCCTAAATTTAAGGGGAATGTGTGGGTCACAAATGGTTTCCGTTACCTGAAGCCACTTCATCCACCCTATGGTAATTCGGTGCTTGATCTCCCGATCTATTTCGTCATCGCTTTTAATGTATGAACCAAGATACCGAAAGTCGGAGCAGACTGGAAGGCGCACGCCATCAAGCGTTCTAGCTTCGGGACTGGAGAGACCGCCGAAATCGCAGAACATGTATTCAGTCTTAGTTCAGCTGATTTTTAAGCCAACACATCCAGTTTTCGCTGCCACACCTCCAGTCTGCTCTGGATCTCGGGTCCATCATTCCAAACCAGGACAATGTCATCGGCGAACACCAGGGTGCCTCTTCATGTATGTCCACCGTAAGGGCATTCAGTAGGAAGAGGTAAGGAGTAAGGCCGACCCTTGGTGCAAGCCCACCGCCGATCGAGCGTATGCACAGGATATGTATATATACACGGTGATTTTTTAGTCGTCTTACAAAAGGAGCCTAGTTCATGTATCCGACGTAAAATACCCCTAGGCGCGATTATTATTTTTTTACCATCAACTACGATAATAAGTACGAAGAAAAATTAAACAAGAGAAATCTGAAAATACTCTTAAAAATGATCAAAACGCCGCAGCCCGCGCCCTTCACTATTTTTACAAGGCTCGGACCGCGCTCTTAACAGAGCTGTGTTTCCAAAAAACTACGAATTGCATCATAATATTGAATAAAAATTGTATTTTAAATTTATTTAAATCTCATAAATACCTATTTTTTTATCATGAACGTGTTCTAGTCATTGGATACATGAACTGGTCTGCTTTTGTAAGACGACTAAAAAATAAATTTTCATAAAAAATGTACTTCTCGCACAGTTGGCGGAGTGCAAAGATAGCGTCCATTGTCCCTCGACCTGGCATGAACCTAAACTGGTTTTGGGTAATCTCACTCTCTTTTCTCTACCACCATTTCCCATACTTTCATAGTATGTGACATGTGCATAATCACTCTATAGATGTTGCAATCCTGAACATCCTCTTATTTTTTGAAGATGGGGACAACAAAGCCCAAAGTTCTTGTGCTATTCTATTCTTGAGGGATGTCTTCTTACTGGAACAACTTATTGAAGAACAAAGTCAGCCACACACATCCTACATAGTTAAGCACCTCCAATACTTTACCTAGTATTTCATCCGGTCCCAAAGCATTTCCATCTTTCACACTTTTAACCGCTGTTATAACTTCATCCAAGCTTATTTCTCTTACCAATCCCTTATTTGCTTGTTTCTCTTTTTCTATACCATTCCAATCATTCTCTTCGATCATAAGATTTTCAAAATAGGCCTTCACATAACACTTCTCCAAAGTCATCTTCATACATTTCATGTGTCTTACATCTATGATGTCGTCCACTATCAGTTTTACCGCTATCAGTCTATCAGTCACTCTTTCAACATCAAAACACTCTCTTTCAACCTGTTATCTAAGACTACACCTACACGGTTTCTCTTTCCAACACTATCACAGTAGTAAAACTTATATCCTTCTCCTATCTCTCGAGCCCTTTTCTTTCTTCTTCTTTTTATCCTTCGCCTTTTTAGCACATCTGCTAGCTCTCTTCCTCTTCCAGTCATCGTTCTTCCATTCCAACTCGCACACCTCAATCTTACTTCTCTCACATTCTGGGCTCGCGTCTTACGTCGCACCCACCCGTTCTGGTGATTAAATTACTAATACAGAAAAAATACTTTAGTATTTCTTTATAAAACTTTATTATTTTTCAAAGTAAACAATAATGCCTTAATATATAAAAAAATAACAACAAGATAACGTCATGACACCTATTTCCCGATAGTCTTTTACAAACATGCTGTCTTGAATATAAATCTGTTAAAAACTTCGCGAACATTCTATGAGAAGAGCTGCACATTAGGATAAAGTAGTTGTGTGAGAGAGAGGTCACTCTGATGCAGAGCGCTGTCCCGCTCCCACAACTGCGAAATGCCGTAGTGAGTCGGAACTGATGTGAGCACAGCGAGTAAGGCTGGGGAACACGCAGGTCTGCAGCGATACAAGCATGGTTGTGGTGTAGAATGTCGAGTGTGTCACAAGTTGCAGCGAGCAGCATCAGCATTTCGGAAATAGGCTCATTTTAAAATACGTAAAGAGAAAAAGCTAGATAGGTAAAAGAACAAGGCATCCTGATTTATCGAATTGCGAATGTATTAGGCTCAGCACGGTAAACCTCCCAGTCCTCCAAGACCTCCGGTGGGTGCTGAGGGCAGACCACCTTTGCCCGGGAGTGAGGACAGACCGCCTGCACCTGGCACAGGTGGGGCTGCTCCGCCCAGACCGCCTGCACCTGGCACAGGTGGGGCTGCTCCGCCCAGACCGCCTGCACCTGGCAGAGGTGGGGCTGCTCCGCCCAGACCGCCTGCACCTGGCACAGGTGGGGCTGCTCCGCCCAGACCGCCTGCGCCTGGCAAAGGTGGGGCTGCTCCGCCTAGACCGCCTGCGCCTGGCACCGCGGGCACTCCCTTGCCGCCCAGACCGCCTGCAGCGCCGGTGCCGGAGCCGGCGAGGGCGGTGGCGGTGGACTGCGCGGCCGCCACGTTCTGAGTTCCGCCGCCGGAGCCGACGGGCGCGCCGAAGGGCACCGCCGCCGCGGCCGACACTAACGCCACGAGAACTAATACCTGCAAACATGCACGAAGTTACAATCAAGAGCACAGGATGATCTGGTTGAGAATGGTGGTCAGGCCGCTACCACGAGACCTACAGGTCAGGCAGAAATGAAAACCAGGTTCGGTTACGGTAATGAAGTTTAGCTGGATCAGAACACAAACATTATTATAGGAGACTTAATAATTTTCATATTTTTTGTCCGACGGACTCAACACTTTTTTGGCAATGCCCTATCGCACATAATTCACTCAATGCCGTAAGCCTCCCTCTTAGTTGGCAAAAAGTATAGGTTTCTTTTTAACAATACTCCAGATTAAGAGTTACTGAACAATATTATAACAAAACCAGATAGTTATAATCTCGCAAACTGCACTTGTGGAAACGAAACATCGCTCTACTGTTTCTGTTTCGCTTCCACAAATGTGTGATACAACTTGAGGCAGAAGCCCTTGGTTACTCGGAGGTGTGAACGTACCAGTTTGCAGTTCATGTTGTGTTCAAGGAGTTCGTACTCTGATAGCAGTCAGTACCAGTCGCCGGTTCTTATACCAGCAGGCAGGCCTTACACAGCGCGTCAACAGCTAACAGACGCAAAAAATATTTGTTCAACAACGAAATGCAACTGAATCAACAAAAAAATGTAAACACTTTTCAACGTATTAATAGATTTACTGACTAATATTGACGCACGACTTTGGTTAAATAAAATTAGTCAAGGGTCTACAAATCTTTACTAATATTATTAAGATGGAAAGTTTGTTTGTCTGTTTAAACTCTATAATCTCGGCAACTGGTCTCTTTCCCATGGGAAATCATCAAATAACTCTTTCCGTTTTCGGTTGAGCCTGAACTAATAAAAACTTACACCCACCCATGTTCCTTCTTTTGCCCTTCGTATTTTGGGGCCACGGTAACCCTTTCGAACGATCCCGCTGCCCCAAACCACTTTGATCTGATTTCAAGAATTATTACCATTAGATAGCCCTTTTATTAAGGGAGGCTATAGGACAATATACCATTACCATCAGCAATAGTAAGGTAGATAAGCAGTGAGAAACACATGGACATGCTTGGGGATCCCCTTCGAGATGTTTTTTTGCCTTTGCGCCTTGCAAATGAGCCTTTACATTTCAATTTATTAAAAAAAACACTAGACCATTTCTATTTTCTCAGGGTAGAGTCAACGTCTTCCTTTCATAATGGCTTCAGATCACTGTAGTATCTTACATCGACAAATCGTCTATTATATGAAGTGTGGGGCAGTATTCTACTAATTTGACAGTACGGATAGCCGAGTGGTTGAGGTCACCATCATCACACGTGTCGCGTGTTAGATCCAAGCGTAGGCCAAGCATTTGTGTGATCCACGAATGCTTGTCCTGATTCTGAGTGTGGTGCATGTGACTTGAATGTTTGTGAAACCCCTCGTGACACAAGGATTTGATTCCTTAGAGCGGGAGTCGTTGTTTTTAATGATAAGTATTAAGGTAAATTCGATTTTATGCTGAAACATTTATCCACGTTTTTTGTTTGACGTTCAAGTCTGGTTTTTAAGTCCAGAGAAGGTTTAAATGATGATAAACTATGGAAAAGATGCAAACTGAAACACAGACAGACATTAACTATTGTATGTAGCGATGCGTCACGCCGTCCCGTTACAGTCACCAGTTGTTTTCCGTAGGTACAGCATTCGACTATATTTAATTCTGATTTGCTTGTTCAGGCGCCGTTTATCATATCCGTCGTTACGAACGTCACTAAGTTACACAATGGTTAAACTAACAAACTTCCAATTATGGTTATTTATAGGATGTTATGCTAGCAAATACAATATTTAAGGTCGATTCACACTCAAAATCAAAATTTTGATGTCACCCCTAAGACGACCCACTAACCATCTATTCTACACTCTGTCCGTGCTAAGTCGACCTTTTTGACAGGTGTCATAATGAAAATATCACAAATGGAAGAAGTGAGATTTTTCATACAAGAAATCATTTAAATGCGTAAAATTTAAAAGTTAAAAATGTTTTTTTTTTATGAGATCACTATCACTGAATATTATAAGACGATCGCAACCGTTGTATGTCTGTCCCTATATTTCTATATCTATAATTTAACAATATCACCATACCGTATGACAGTTCGTGGCGACAACAGCACTCTTTTACATAATATTGTGTACAAACACTTTTTCTACAAGTACAGGTACTTATACTAACAAATAACAATAAAGAAACAAATAACAATTCGCGACAATTAGCATTGTATTCAATACTTACTACACTATAACTTACCTATCTAATATGTAAAATTCTCGTGTCACGGTGTACGTAAAACAACTCCTCCGAAACGGCTCGACCGATTCTCATCAAATCGGACAACATTTCAGAGAACGATCGGAAACATCTTTTTTTCGTAGCCCTAACCTTTTATTATTCCGTAGAATTGATTTATATTGGAAAACGACGTTTGCTCGAACAGTTAGTATTTAATGTTGTACAATATCATTATCTAATCATAAATAAAATATGTCTAAAATAACACAATACCAACTTTATAATTTTTTTTTTTAGCCTGCTTTATATCCCAATGCTGGGCAAAGGCCTCCCCCTCTCTCTTCCACACCTCTCTATTTTGTGCAAGGCCCGGCCACGTGCGCCCCGCGTATTTGACTTTTACTTTAAAATATGAGATTGAATTAATTTAAACCTTTCATCTTACTGTAGTAATAACAATTATTATAGTCTTTCTTTATAATTTTGGACTGCCATTTATAGAAATGCATATATCTTATTTTAGTTTATCAAATATTAGTCGAGCTGTGTGCTTATAAATATGCGTTTCTGCTTAAAACTTTAAAGCAACGCAACAGATTCTGCTGAGATTGTTTTAGTATCAAAGTGATTTTTTTAAGTAGGTTTAATAAATTATTATACGTGCATAATTTACAGAATCACTTAAGAACAATTTTAAATTCTAACAATTTTAAAGTCTTTCTTTCTTTGCGCATGCTGGCTAAACCCTACGAGATAGATCGACTCTACTGCATTGTTTCCTGCGTCCTTTAAAAAGGTTTACAAAAAAGTCTGCAACAGCATTTGTCTATCTTTTCAGATTGATTCGAAGTTCATTCGAGGTTCACACAAATCCTTGTCCTACGCGGGGTTCGAACCCACACCACGTCGCGCTCGATGGGGTTATATAACCTTAATCATACCAAAAAAAATGTCTTTATAATTGTTGTCTGTTTGTATTTTCATATGTTCACGGTTATATTAGAAAAAAATCATCGACTTATATTTTTTATTTTATTATTTTGTTTTTGTTCGCAAGCTTTGCGTAACATTTAATGTTTGATTGATGTCAATCGATTCAGAAATAAAAAAGTAATGTATATAAGAATCTCGTCGCACTCGCTGGGCATTTGTATTCACGGGTATATAAAGCGCGCCGAGAGCCGCGCCGCTGCCATTAGCCATCAACTGTTGGCAGCGAGAATTACATACAACTTAGTTACATCGTCTTACACAAGTAATTAATCAAAATGTCTTATATTAATTTAAAATAAAAAATGATGAAGATTAACTTAGTTTAGTTTGTATATTTGTACAATTCAATATAGCTTTCACAATTGTTTCTGTCTTCGGTACCTTTTTTTTCAGCCGTTACTTTCCCACTGCAGGGCAAAGGCCTTCCTTAGATTCTTCCACTCTGTCCGGTCTATTGTTTTTGCCATCCACTGTTCGGTACATAGCACTGGAAAATCAACAAGAGGGATCAGGGTCTTTCTGGTTGATTTTCAGATCCTATGCATGTTAGAGGCAGTAAAGAAAATGTTCTGCTCTTCCCGTACAATTTTCTTCACAAAGACAATGGGATGAGCCGCTTTGCAGTGTGATACGGAATAAATTAATTGAAACGTCAATCAATACTGCAGAGCGTGCTCGTCTCTTGGCTCTGGGAGAATGGGAATCGGGCCTCTGGTTAAAGGCTTCAGCAAACATAGGTACGATGTTAGATAACAATACTCTCCGGCTCGCCATTTGTTTGCGTTTGGGTGTCCAATGTGTCGCATCTCATCTTTGCCAATCCGGTGAAAGAGTCGATTGCCTCTTCATCATGGCCTGTCCTGCAGCAGGAGCGCGGGGCGTATACCACGTCATGCAAATATTAATGACATCATCCGTCGTGCTCATGTCACTGCTGGTGTACCTGCCGTTTTAGAACCCTGACGAGACCTGACGGAATGTCATTACTGCCTTGGAAATTGGGTCAGCCTTTGGTGTGGGACGCGACAGGCGTCGACACGTCAGCAGTGTCGCCGGGCCTTTTATTTTTCCCATATTATGTGAATATTCCCTATTGCTATCCAATAAAGTGTAGTTGACTCTATATTTTAGTTACTTGTACGTTTGTATGATTTAATTACAAGCACTCACCGTTGTCTAAGCTCGTCAAAGAGTCCATTCGCATTAAATATAACAGTTTACAACGGGGTGCTACCAGCACAGCAGATAGGTAGTGTAGTTAATAGGAGCTCCTAGGGGAGAAGGTAGGTAACAGCAGTAGTATAAAATATAGAAGTTAGATTACTCTTTACATTTCGGTCTCGGTGATGTAGTTATAATACTAAGTGTATCCACGTGCCGGCACTAAAACATGGCTAACGTCACTCGGCGGTTCGGTTTACTCAGTAAGAGCCCTACACAACCCGTTTCCTCCCCAAAGACAGCAGATGTACATGATTCCCCCGTCATACAAAATATAATATATACCAGGGTAGAAGTTATTAGTAGTTATGAGTGGTATCAGGAGAGCAGGTGTTCGGTCTTGCGGAGACGCTATTGTGATAATACGGCAATATAAGTTAGATCAGCTAATACGGGTATTTATTATGCCCTCGAATTCAATTCATTTATTTGCACGAATATACTATTTCATAAGGTGTTATTGTTAACTAACCTACAGTACTTAGTATTGTGCCTATGTAGGGCATGCAAACATTAACAGTAGGTAACAATATAAATTATAATGAATGCCCTTCAATTGCTATTGATCGCAGCCAACACTTCGAGCAGTGTTCAACAGTTAGACTTTTATATAATCAGCCGACACTTATGTCATTTTAGTCGAGGTAACAATAACAGACATGTTTTTAAATGAAAATCCTGCTCGGAAGTCAGGTTATTAACTCCTAGTATGTAAATATAAAATGTTCTGTAGGTCCATATAGGACATCCACACGGCATGTAGATGAGCTATTTGTAAGTGGCAAGACAATGGAACCAGAATAAATGCCGGGCTTCTCTGTGTAAATCTCAAATATTCTTTTGCATGCTGAACCTGTACCAATGCATGCTTTTAATAAGGACTAAATTTTTTTCACTAGCAGTTATCCGTATTAAATTGAATAATAAAATCTTTTTCTTAATGGGAAGTCATTAAATAATCTTTTTTAGGGTGCTTTAGATTGAGCGGTATGGCGTAACCTCATGGTCGCTCGTCGCTCGCGATCTGATCACGTAACCCCATTTTTAAATTTCCCGCGTCTCGAAAAAGCGACAAAGTATGATCGCAGGAAAGTTGAAAATGTTGAGCTACGGCCTTTGCAGACGCTCATTTGCAGCTACAAATCTGGTCATGTGATATGTAACGATAAAGCTCAAAATGTTGAACTTTGTCAATCAATTCTTTGGTAATAAATACACTATAGAATAGAGAAAAGAAAAGAAAAAATTAAGTCGATGTAAATTATATAAAAGTGGTGCTGCAAACGGTCCTTAAATTAATTCCCGTAAATAATGGAATCGGACAAGGTAAATACTTTAAAACATTTCATAAAATATAAGTAAAGTATGAACACAATGTACGTTTCAACCATGATTTTGTTTCCTCATTGTACAGTTTTATCAAGTTTAAAATGTACCTATGTAACTCTTAATCACACTTGTTTCTACATAATAGCCAGTTCACAGTTAGATTATATCTAGATATTAATGTTTTGTTTTTCGGGAAATTTAAAATGGGGTCGCTCGACCAGATTGTCGCTGTAAACGAGCGACGAGCGATTGCGTGCGGTTACGCCTGAAAATTCAAATTTTTACTTACCTAAACATACCCATGTTTGTTGCTTCGCTCTTTTTGTTCCGAGTCCGCAGTAACTCTATCATACAATCGGTACAATCCCATATTATTATTTATTTCTATTGCTGAATGTGGATGTTTTTTTTTAAATCATCACAAGATTTACAATTTTTTTCTCAAAAGACTCATACTCAAAGCTGAATCACGAAAAAAGAACTACTGTCAGCCATCTTTTCTTTCAATCTCTTTCGCTTCTGTCATTTCCGTGACTAGTGTGCTCATAGGTGAATATTGTGGTTTTATTACAATTCAAGTGAATTTATACATGTAACCAGCTCGTGGTGACCGCTTAATCTTGTGTTTCAGACATACAACATGCAGAACGACGCCGGTGAATTTGTTGACTTGTACTGCCCGAGGAAATGGTGAGTGAGGTTATGTTACACTTGTTAACCACATTGTCGGCCGCAGCATGCGTCCTTATTGTTTTACATATTTGTCCAATCATTTATTTAGTGGTGGTATATTTATTGTGCCAATATTTTAGAGAATTTATCTACTTTTTTCTTTAACTTAGTACATAATAAATTATTTGTTTACCGACGTGGTACCTTCATAGTTGTCTGTTAGTCTGTCACATTATAATATTTGGGTTTCAAGTTATGTTTTGTCCCCGGACAATTCGTTACTCTTGACTCTGGTCCCCAATTCAAATAATCAAGTAGGTTGTATTACAATCCAATCTTTAATTGTCAAAATAGAATGCTAGTTATTTGAACATACACCATAATATGATGGACACTTGGGGTCAGGGTATTTTGGCTCTTATTGTTAGTAGCAATGTTCTCCAAACAACCTTTATGTGTGAAACCTTCACATTTCAAAGTATTCGTTTTAGTTTTTGAATAACTTAATAGGCACTGATCTACTTCCATTGTATTTACCATTAACTTATTACAGCTATAGGGCTAAAAGCAAATTTAAGCATCCAATATAAACAAGCAGTTGGTTATAATATCTGACTGATGTAAATATATTTATGTTCCAGCTCGGCCAGCAACCGTCTCATCCACGCCAAGGACCATGCGTCCGTACAGCTGGTGATTGCAGATGTGGACCCTGCCACGGGCCGTGCTGCTGACACCTCCAAGATGTACGTGGTGTGCGGTGCCATCCGCCGCATGGGAGAGTCCGATGACTGCATTGTCAGGCTCACCAAGAAAGACGGCATTCTGACTAAGTGAGTATTTGTGTTGTATGCTCACAAGTTTATGTAAGAACATACTATGTCAGTCACTGTCTCACATACTGTCTTCCATTATTCATTGTTATGTAAATATGAATACATATTTAAGAATTTGTTTATAGCTATTAGACTATCAGAGACACTGGAATCTGTCCATCATCAATTTTAACCCATACCTATAATGTTCTCTGTTCAAGTACTATGATATAATACCCATAATCCTCCATTTAAATATATTAATAAGCTTATTTTTTGAAATGTCTTCCGCACTTTGGCATTAAATTCTTGTGTTGTGGGAGGTTTCACAAACATTTAAGTCAAATGCATTAACACTCTGACTTAGGACAAGCATTTGTGAATGACACAAACAAACACTTGTCATTTGCGGGATCGCACATGCTACACATCATGCACGATGACTTTGGCCTGTCGACATCAACCACTCTGCTACCTGCTGTCTTCACAATGCTAATCACAACATCTTTGCTTTGTTTCAGGAACTACTGAAGTTAAGTAGTCATGTAAGAAGCATAATTTTAAGGAAAATAAAAAAAAAGTATAAAAGTTTGCTGGTTTTTTATTTTATTTATATAGTGTATATTATTATGTAAAGTATAGAATATGTTTAGAGTATAAGATTAAATATCACAACAAGAGCAGAGCCATCGCGCCGGCGGGAACGGCTGCATCTGCAGACAACACACAATATAGAGGTTACAACAATAAATACGTAGCATACTACTCAATCTCATCATCAGCAGTCTTGAATAACCCACTGCTGGGCATAGGCCTAAGTTTTTATATCATTCTCCTTCCCTATCTAAAACAACAAAATTGTTAAGAACTACACTAATTCGGTGACGAGTGCCAGCTAGAGTCACTAGACATAAGCCAGCCGCGCTCTATGTTGTTAATTCTATCTGGCAGGTGCCTAAGACGCTAACATGCTCAAAGAGAAATTAAAAATTACGATTGGTATATATGAAGAGAGATTTTGTCTGGAATGGATTCAATAATAGAAAAGATTTCCGGTTCAGAGACAAGGCGAACTATACAACATTAACTAGCGCTCACATGAACTATCAGAGCATCTAACTAAAGCGCCTTTGGCTTGACGCTTAGCAAAGTTTATATTGAGTGTGAGTTAGCACATTATCTCATCAGGCATTCTCCTAAGTTCTTTATCTGTTTAGCGTGACTACTGACCAGTTGGGTCAGAGCTTGCCGCGGCCGCCGCAGCCAGGCTTGCCGCCGGGCGGCGGGCGGCAGATGGTCTTCTTCTTGCAGCCGCGCGCGCCGACCGCGCTCAGCGCCAGACACACCACCCACCACCACAGCGACACCGCCCACTCGTACCACTGAACTCACAAATATCGTGTACACTAGCTTGGAATATATGTAATATTAGTTACATTTAAAGTAACCGAACCTATGCAAGTAGAGTGATATCAACACTGAAACTGTATAACGCGGATTAAAATTAGACACTATGCTTGTTTATGCCTTAGCTAGTCTACTGGTTTATAAAGCAGTTCTAATTCTAGATGAGTTAAAACTCAGGCCTGAAGCAACAAAAGAGAGGCAACTCGTACCCTATTAACTAACGGTCTATCTTCTGATGAAGATTTTTTTCCGCCTAGAGAGGTATTAACAAAAACAAGGGTCTGATCGACGCGCGCTGATCCAGATAGATTCGACTTCGGGATAACACGACGAATAAAAATGAGAGGCATTTTACCCTCTTAGTCGGCTATACATAGATGCTTATCATCAAGTATTAGGTATCTGCTCACCATAATATAAGTCTTCGGCTCTTCGCCTCCAGTGGGTCACCAGTACTTGGGCTTGCAGCCGCCGGGGCAGCGCGGCGGCCGGCACGACGGCTTCCTCTTGCACGCTACAGCGCCCACCACCTGACACACACACACAGACACGTCACCCTGATGACCGGACGAGGGAGTGGGACGATAACAGTTTACGACGTCCTGTATATCTTCCCCCGTCTCATCGCTCAAGTACCTCGGTCTCCTTTTTCCCGAGTCGTGGGTGGACGTGACTTATAGTTAACTAGCTTGCGGCTTCACCCTGAATGCCGGTTTTGACAGAAAATCTTTCTCTCCTTTACAGAAGTCAAATAAGGTAATAAGATATTTTATTTAGAAATACAACCCTATTTATATAACTTCGTTTAGAGGTGTACCTATCAGATAATGAAAGAAATGCTTTTATAAATTGCATGCACACCACTGACACCCAAGCTAAGATTAAACTTGGGTTATAGGTGCCATTGGTCTCAAAATAGCTATTGAGTTAATCTGAGTTGTCAGCAACCTCACATACAAACATACTGACGTTCTTCGATGATAAGAAGTGGTGTGGTCGTGTTAACGGTGCTACAAGTTACATCTAGCATCGCATTAGGAAACAATACTGCCAAGCTAGTGAGTGGGCCACAGTCTGGTCAGAAACAGCACACTCGATATGGGCTTCAAGAAGGTAACTATATTTGACAAGTCTTGTAATGCAATGTGGCAGCTACTGCACCGACACTGATCTCACTTCATCTATGAATATTAAAATGATAGCAATGCATATTTGCATAAGGTATTCCCTATGTAAAGCTATTCAAAGGCACGCTTTGCTTAAATAGATGTTAGCTAAGTACTAAGCGACAGACTACTAAGAGTAATGTTACAAAGTAGAGTGTCAGTGTCAGTGAAAGTGAATGGTTGAGTAACAACAGCAGGTTAGCGGCGAGGCAACAACGATCACTGCGGAGGGCAACGCGCACGGTTCACATCGGTCACTGTGCACTGTGGGAGCCGGCGCGACTCCCAACCCACCTGTATGAGTAGACAGAGCAGCCACCAGATGCCGCTCCCGGAATTATTCATATTTGTTAGTGTAGTCGCAGTGTCCGTGCCGTCAGCTCACTACATCGTGTTAGTTATTGCACTTGTATTTTACTGCTTTATTTTTACGTGTAATTTTGATTGTGTCATGGCCCAAATTTTCTTTTGTTCTGTTCTGTCATCATGTCAACTTCTTTTTTCATGGGCTTGTGTGTTCGGCCAGAGACAGCGGCTGTCAGCTGGGAAGGGAGCTGTGTGGAGGATTTGCTTGGATCCTGCAAGAGGTTTGGAGCATAGACTATGCGTATAGGATTCTTAGGTAAACGGAACTGGAGGCAGTAAGATCCTCATCATTAGTCTACAAATGAGGTCTAAAAGCATTTATTTAGGACTTAGTTTTACTTTTGTATTATGTAGAATTTTAATATGTCATCATTGTCTGTGGTCTGCTGGTGGGAACCCGTTCCTATTATCTTTAAAATATCGAGATAGCACAACTAGATATAACCTTACTACCTCACTGTAATGCCTGCAATTTTATCTAGGTTTTATTGAAATTTGTAGTTTCCTCTTTTCAATTCCACCTCGTTTCATCGTGGTTTCCTCTCCTATGTTTTACAATAAGGTACAGCTACAATAACAACACACATAATTCAAGAATTATGATATATTTGTAGCAACATAATTATAACAAAAATCGTTAAGAGCCTAAGTACATGTCGCATCGGGGTAGCAGAAGACCTGCGCGGCGAGGTAGTGTCGCAGCGCGCGCCAGTAGCCGCGGCAGAGCGCGCACAGCGACGTGTCCCGCGCGCGCTCCTTGGGCGGCAAGCGCGCGTGGCGCCGCTCGCCCGCGCGCTCGCCGAACTGCTCGTCGAGCCGCTCGCCGAACCGCTCGAAGCGCTCGAACTGCTGCAGTCGCTCGCGGTCTGGCGGCTCTACGCTTCGCGTGCGCCGCGTCGTCGCGGGCAGCGCTTGCAACCGTTTCGCTTGCGAGTACAACTTACACACATTATTCATGACAAGTTCATAGCCAGCCTGGCTTTTTATACAACGTTCTAGTCAAAATAATAGTTTAAAGAAAATTTATAGTTGAAAGAAACTATATTTGAATCAATACACACTCCTGATTTCGTAATGATTAATTCGATAAGTCAAAAAAGATACAAAAGCACAACACACATTGGAAAAGTCGAACAGGAAGCGACCTTCAGCAGTAAATAGTAAGGAGCGGGGGCGTGCTAATCCATTGGTCAGAGTGAGTGCGTGTGTGTATGTATGTAGGGTGTGGTACTCACATGCACAGGGTCATCGAGGTCAAACCCGCAGCGCGGGTCGCCGGCGCTCGAGCCCGAGCCCGCGCGACTCTCGCCCTGCACCACGCTGCAGACACACCGCGGTATTGACAAGGACGGTACGGACAAGTCGGTGGTATGGTTCCATGAGGAGCAGGTGTGTGCATACCTCTCGGTGGCTATGTTGGGGCGGTGCGCGGTCGGGGGCAGAGCCTCCTGCGGCGGGATGTCGAGCGCGCACGTGTTGGCCACAGCGCGCAGCGCAGCCAGCCGGCTGGCGGGCGCGGGGGGCGCGGCCGGGGGCGCGGGCGCAGCGGGGGGCGCGGCCCCGCCCCCGCCGCGCACGCTGGCCGTGTGGTGCGACACGTGCAGGGTCCGCGCGCGCCGCCGCTCGGGCTCGGTGGCCACCAGCTTGTCGGACACGGACACGGAGCCGGACGATGGGGGCGCGGGGGGCGCGGCGCGGGGGCGCGACGCAGGAGACCTCGCGCGCGCCGCGAACAAGCGGTTGAGCTCGTCCAGCTTGTTCATGATGATCTTGTAGGTCTTGCACTCGTCGGAGCGGTGCTTGTCGCGGCGGCGCTGGTCGCGCGTGCTGCGGCTGCTGGAGCTGACGTCGCTGGTGTCGCTGGAGCGCTCGGAGCGGCGGCGCGGGCGCTCGCTGAGGCGCTCGCACAGCTGCGCCACGCGCGCGATCTGCGCTTGCTGGTCCAGCAGCGCGCGCTCGCACACCGCGCGGAAGGCGCGCAGCGAGTTGCTGGACCCGGCCGCCGCCGCCGCCACACTCGCCTCCCCCCCGCCGCCCACTCCCCCGCCAGCTCCACCGCCTCCGCCTCCTCCGCCGCCACCAGGCGCGCGTCTGTATAACAACTTGACGGATCTACATACACTTTTAAGGTTTACGACTTGTTGGGTACGTGTTGCGACTGGAACCTAAAAACAAATCATATTAAATTCGCACGCACCTGTGTGGGCGATGCTTGCGGCGCGCGTAGCTGCCGTCGGAGAGGCCGGAGTCGTGTGAGAAGCGCTTGGCGTGCGGCGGCGGGCGCGAGCCGCTGCTGCTGCTGGCGGCGGACACCGCGGGGGCGGGCGCCGTCAACAGCGCTGACGACAGCGCGCCACCCACCGGCTTGCCCGCGTCCACCACCAGCTGCTCACTGCAGACAGTGCACACAGTTGGTACGGGTTACTCACTCACTCTCAGTACACCTGTGGCCACACTGAACACTGCACGCTCACCATCGCAGCAGGTGCGGGTCGGTGCGCGGGGGCCGGACGCTGCCGCGCATGTACTTGTCCAGGTCGATGATGTCGGGGGGCGCGCCGCCGCCGCCGGACCACGAGCCCGACGACGAGTGCGCCGACATACTGCCTCGGCTACCTGCGCACACACAAACACATACATAGCACACAGTGCAAGTGGAATTACACAGGGCCATAACACACAAATTAGAGCTGATTATTAGACAATGCGATTAGTAACACACACGTACTCATGGATTTTCACAATTTATAAACATAAAAGTGTACAATTTCATACTGTCAATAGATTTCTGTTACGTTATATTTTTATCTCAATCAGTATATTATCCTGAAATATAGATGTAGACAACACAATCTATTGAATAAAACATTAATATTCTGTCACCAAGTCACTGAGTATTACTCTCGTCGCCTGCAACAGCACACACACTCCTGAATATTACCTGCTTGTGGTCTGACAGCTGCGTGTCTCGTGCAGCTGTTACCTGGCTCTGCGCGGGTCTGCCTGTGCCCGGCTATCCTGTAGCTATGTCTGCGTGGCTCGGGGCGCGTGTTACCTGGTTCCGTGCGTGCTCGGTGTGAGGGGCTGCGGCGCGCGGGGCGCGGGGCGCGCGCTCACTCCCCGCATGGCGCCTCGGCCTCCGGAATCTCTGACGCAGACTGACGCGCTGACACACGTCACGCTGACAGCTTCCATGTTCGAATGGCCGTTATACTGAGGAGGTTGGTGTCAGCTCCAGCACTCCAATACTCTTTTGTGTGTTATACCAAGCTTTCACCACCGCCATGGAGTATGATGTGCTTTAAAGCATGTAGCTGATAGTGAACAGGCCTGATGTAGGTCCCGGTATGAGCTTGCTATAAAGGTATTGCTGGTTGTACAACTAGTGCTGTTGAATTGATTTATCGTCCTGCTATTGACGGTCCCTTAATTGATATTTCATTTAATAAGTAAAGGTGGGCTTCTATATAGTTTTTTTTAAACGACTATCGCAGTAATCATTTTTATCCTTTTATTGAAGTGTTTCGAGACACTTCACCCACATTGGCTTAGGCACTGGTTCACTGAACGACTTGTTGCTAATACCTTAGTAGATCCCATTCATTGTCCGTGATACACAAAAGTGTATACAAAATCGCGTTACATCATTTAGCTCCCAATAATAATTGGGCACCAACCGCCATATCCCTGGATCGCATTTATATCTTTTATAAAAAAACATCTGCTACTTTGTTCATATAATAAGATTTCACTACACATACTTACCTGCACATATACAACAAGGGAAAAGTAAATGAAACAACAGCGTAACGTTACGGCAAGTTAATTTTATTACATTATAATTAATTAGAGTAAGTTACATTATTAATTTAATTAGTTCATTCGGCGAGTCGTGTGACGTCACGCCTCACGCACACCGCCGCACCTCACGTACACAGGCCCCGCCATACACACACACATACATACATACATTCATTCATTCATTCACAAGGCAACAAAATAATTACTGCTCGTCGTTGCGCGCCATGTACTCACGCATACTCATATACACACACTAAGCCAACGTCGGAACATCAGTCACAGTTGACTTTATTTCTAAAGCACATGCACAGCAACTGTGAAGTATTCTCGCTCGCTGCCCTCACACACACTCACACACACACTCACACACATACACTCACACAAGCCTGATGAGCTACACAGCCAGTTGCCCTCGCAGTACACACAGTACATTTGACAATACATACATTTACGTACAAAACCCCTCGCGACGTACAGTCAGAACAAAATAACAATAATATGTACAAACAATAATTCTATTCGGACCGCGCCGCGTACAGTCGACATCACAAGTAGATGATGAATTTTATTTCAATATAAAAATATACAAATTGAGTATTACATCAGCCTCCATACGAAATGCTAGAATCAATTTTAAACATTTTCACAAAATCGTGTAACCTAACATGAATACTTTGTGCAATTCGCAGTTCACTACTTTTACAACTAGATGGCGTTGTTTTCGATATTATGTAAATGATTTGTTCGCTTGTCGGGTACTCACACGAGTGCTATACACACACGCATGTGTGAGGCCGTCACATACACACGCAAACTAAACAATGAAAACACAGGATCGCCGCTCAATCTTCGCACCATCATTTGCATTGTGTCGCTGTGTTGTGGGCAGAGCCTGTGGAGGGCGGAGTCTGCGTGGGCGGGGCCTGCACACGTGACTAGGGCGGGGGCGGGGCGCGGGCGCTGCGTCACTGGCTGTTGGCCAGCTCATCCATGCGGCATCTGCAAGCACACATCGAGGTGTTACGAGAATATTGTTAGACTAGAAATATACTAGGTACGCCAGGTAAGTACCTGACGGCCATCTCGGCGACCTCCAGTCCCGGGTAGTCCAGCTCCTTCACCAGACACAGCACTGCTGACAGCAGGTTCGAATTCTGCGACAAACACATCATAATGAAAACCTACAGCAACACGAACAGTTTGAGTTATATTGATCGAGAAATACGATTTTGTCGGTCAAAATAAAAAGGCGTGTTAATAATAACGGCACTTCCTCATATTTTAGACAAGTACGCCAACGTATGTATTGCCCAACCCGCATCACCCGCACGGTACGCACCCTGGCGACGGGTCTGCGCGTGAAGCCGCGATGCTCGGCCATGACGGCGGAGGGGTACTCCCTGTCCCGCTCTCTCTCGCGCTCGCGCTCGGGCCGCTCTCGCTCCCACGCCTCGCCGCTGCCGCGCTGCGACATCTGACCGAGGGACTCCGACCTGAACGCAGGGAGTACAAGATGAAGGTGAATATTCAAGTCACATGCGCAAGGACACCCACACTCAGGACAAGCATTCGTAGATCACACAAACCCTTGTCCCGCGATTGGTGTGGTGACTTCAACCATTCGGCTCTGCACAACTCGCAAGATCAAATGAGTTAAAATAGTAATCTTATTCGTTTTTAATATTGACTTCTAATGCAAAGACACTGTTAACTGCTGTCAAAACAAAATTTACTTAATGTTAAAAGTTTTGGAGTCGTAGGTGTACGTTACCTGTCGCTCCTCTCGCAGGGCGGCGGGTCGTAGGGCGGCGAGGCGGGCGCGCCGCTGTAGCGACACTCGCCGTTGGTTCCGTACGCGTACTCCTGCACACATACACACGGTTACTATGCTGTTCACACACATACTTAACAAACGTATAGAAATAGGAGGAAGGCTCGTCTGTCGAGTGGTCTTCAAGAAACACAATATCATCGTATGTTCAGTGTCTCATCACTGTGCAGTGTGGTCGAACATAGAAGCAAGAAATATGTAGGACATGCCATCAGGCTTGGTCTTCTGTTGGTTTTAAACCGGCCAAGTAGGAGTTGGACTCGCGACACAAAAATTTATGACCTTTGCTTGACCAACCATTGCTTGGTCTCGATCTTCATTGGTAAGTATTTATTGTAATAACGGCAACAAAAATGCATCATCTGTGAAAATTTCAATTCAACTCAATCATTTTCTGGTGACTGCCGGAGTGAAAGGCAGAAAATCAGATAGCTGTCCTGTTTTTACTTCTTCGAGAACCCTAATAAGGAACACCCTGACCTTTTCGTTACCTTTTCCTTGGCGTTAAAATAACGCTCACAGAACAGTCGAAAGAATCAGTGGAAAATGGTATCTTAATAGTGAGATTAATGCAAACCAAATGACAATGTATTCAACATGTATGAAAATTGACACAGAGTAACAAACTAATGGAGTGCTCACACAAATATTTCAGTACTAATGTCGTTAGGTGCACTCGTAAAGTACTACCACTCATAGTGTTGATCACTCTGTGTCACATATTACTGGAGTTACATGTTACTATGAGTGTGTGTGAGTGGCAAGCCGATGTGTGTATGTGTGTGTGTGTGTGTGTGTGTGTGTACCTTGACGCTGTGTGCGGAGAGCGAGTGTCGCAGCGACATGGAGCAGGCGTCGGGTGAGCGCGCCGACGAACGCGCCTGCAACACACACAACATGCTTGTTCCTGCCCGCACCCGGGGAGAGGCCCGTATGCGAGACCAGGACGGAGAGAGAGCGACTCGTTTTGTTTTAGTATTGTTAATGTCAAAAGCAGAAGTAAAACTCGACGCAAACTATTAGTCTTTGCCTACAGTATTGTCGATATTCATCAATAATCTTTGTGGCGCGAGGTGTTTACGAACTATCGCATGAAACAACGTCCAGACCTAGAACAAGCATGTCTGAATCGCACATACTTGTCATGCGCGGAAATGGAACCCGCGACACAACGCGCCCGTGCTTATTGGCGTGGTGATCTACACCACTCGGCTATTCGTGTATATGCTAGTTCACACTATTATTACGAAATAATACGTATTACAATCTAAAATCTAATACTTCCTAACCTAATTAACTTAAAATACAGGTGAACTACATGATCTAACTATCATTAATAATCATTATAATCATTAGTGAACGATTGAAACTCATGATTGTAACGAACCAGGGGATCAACAACATCTTCGAGTGTTACAGTTGTGGAAGAGAGATGCCGCTCGTGACCGTGTGTCGCGCTGTCTCGCTTCCACAGCTGCAACAATATGACCTTGAGAGATGCTTGTTGGTGGCCCGCTGGGAGGCAGCGTAAGCGTGACGTCATGTCTGTGACTCAAATTGGATGAGTCTACTGTGGTCTGACATTCGTGATTGAATAACACAGAGTAAATAGCTAATGGAGTGTTGAACAATATTTCGCGTGATCAGTCAGCAGTTATTGATAAACATGCAGATTTAAGGACTATCAACAATTAATCAATAGTTTGATTTATATCTTCTCAAGTACACACGTGTATTTAAGCCTTTTTTGTGGAACTGGAGTTTCAGGATTTTGTAGCTCAGTCTCAAAACTAAGCCATTTTACTTGATTGTATTTCGAAACTCAGTAAATCTGACACGATTTTCAGTCATTTTCAATAAACTTTATATTTACAACAAATATCTCACACCAGTTCATGCCCCCCTCCACTGGCTACCTGCTCTGTGTCACCGTGTGTCACTGTGTGTGTTTGTATGTGTGTACTCACGTCGTAGTGCGAGCGCGTCATGGCGGGGTGGTCGTAGCGCTCGTCCGAGTCGGGCGACGCGGCCGCCTGCACGCGCCGCGGCGGCGACGCCGGGCACTGCAACACGACGAGAGAGAGAGATACTAACATTACTACACATCATACACAACTCACTTTCTTATTAAATGATGTAATGGTTTACTCACGCGTATTTATCGGGGGAGCCCGACTTGTTTCGGACCCAACCGGAGTCCTTAATCATGAGCTGACGAGACGGGCAAGTTTGACTCGCGATCCCGCCGCGCGAGTAAACCGTTACATCATTTAATAATGAATCGGTCTCACGATAGTTATTATAAAAACTTATTTCCTTTAAAAAACCCATATCTATTTACTATTAACACCGTTTTGACCAGAGTTACGAAGCTATTCGGGCGACCGACACTATATTGTGATTGCAGTGATTGCAGCAATCCACTTTATGTTGGTGAGTAAATACAGTGAGACGACAATCAGCGTGGAGCGTGGTGATGTAAGCAAAAGGGGAAACCGTCACCAGTGGCATATACAGTATTTCCCTTCATTTGGAGAAGCCATCTTTCCGAATGACATATTATCAAGTGATTCCTGCCGCCGCTGTAGAAAAGATATCTTTTCAGCTAATCTTTTTGCCGGCATTTGGTGGAGAGGGCTTTGTCCGGTAATGGGACTTTACCTAATCTCTCTAGTAACAATTATACATGACGTCACAATATCTATTAAAAAACATCTATGAATTACAAATACATGTAATCGGTGCCTTATTTATATGAAAACACAAGCTTAAGCAGTCTAGGTAGAAAGCAACAATATGATCAGTGCAGTGTATTAAGAATATTACAATTACAAGCTCTATAACAGTACATGCTACAGCGATACACAAAGTACATATATGCAACACATAACAACATATCAGTATCATATACGATATCTAACATACTCCCCACTTGAAGTCACCTACACATGACATAACGCAAATTATCAATTCCTTTTTATCTACTCCCGCACTAAGGAGTTTAGTCCTTGTGTCGCAGAGGGGTCTAAACCTTAGAACAAGCATTCATGGGTCACACAAAAGTTGTAGGTTTGTTGGTGTTTGTAGTTGTAGGTGTCTTACTACTGGGCACCAGAGCAGTCGATCGATTACAGTCACCAATCTACTGTAGTCGGAACAGACCCGCAGCGTTAGGAGCTATAGTTGTCAGGAGTGAGATGACTTGCGTTACCTTGTGTTTAAAGACCTTATTCTAAACACTACTCGCAGGTCACTACTAGGTGCCTATAGGTCAGTGCGTGGACTCACCGGCGGCGGCTCGACGCGCGCGGGCTCGGGTTCGACGCCGGCCTCCGAGCTGTCGCTGCCCTGCGCCCACACGTTAGCTCACACAGTGGACAACGATACTCGACACTCACGTAAAAGACTAACCAAACTACTCTTTTACGATTGGTAAGGAGATCAAGTTGCACTTGACTTTGACCTATCTGAAGCATTTGACACTGTAGCGTATCTCACGCAGGTATATTATTATGAAAGATATTACGAAGCATTTCAAACTGTGATCCATGTTTATTAATCACTTTACACAATCTAAATAATAATTTTAATTTTTGATGCGACTTGTCAATTTGTACCTCAATTTGACATTAAAATTGAGTGTCTCACAGGGAAGTATTCTGTGGCCAATATCTTGTCCCATAAGATTTGAAACTTAAATATATGTATACTGACAGAATACTGCTATTATTTTACAATTTACAAAGTGTTTACAAGTTTACAAACTCATCCTTTTTTACTGACTCGAGGTGAGAGAGTAAATGGTTTTTCTCACATCAATTGTCTCAAGGAAATTAAATATCGCTCTCTGCGTGACACCAACAATGGGACAGTTGTAAGTCATTCTAATCTATACAATCGTTTATACAAATAACTATTAAATTATATCCATAATATATTTACAAATTAATATTTTTCGCGTGCCACGGTTGGTCAAGTATCGCTGAGCCACAAATTGTATATATTATTAATTAGTTACAACATACAACAGGTCAATGTGTTAATCTTCAATCATACATAATATATCGTCTGATTATATTCGCTACTGACCTCTATTATAATACGCTTGACTTGCGAATTCTTTATAAAACATCACCTGTTTTTTGTCTTCCTATGACTTTGTCTATGTAATTTACAAAACCCAGTGATTTATATGGTTTAAACTGAAATCATGAATCCAAAGAGCCCTTTTGGCGTATTATAATACAGGTCACTAATACCACCTGACACTGGCAGTACAATCAGTCTCAACACATCACACACTAGTGTTAACATCAGGCGTCATTCGTATCCACTCGTGTATGCATGTTGTTAGTGTCTGTATGTATGTGTGTTACCTCGTGCCTGGTCGGACGCGTGTAGTAGTCGGGCTCGCGATCGGGACTGGACTCGCACGACCGCTGCCGCCGGTACTGACCGTAGCTCTCTTGCTGCGAATGTTAAATATTAACGAATAAATACTAGACATTTATTAACTAATCCATCTATATAACCCTGATTAGAACCAGGGATGGGTGAATAATAAGTATTTTTGTGCATATTGTCAACTCCATTATCATCCTAGCCTTTTCCCAACTATTGTGGTCGGTTTCCAGTCTAACCAGATTCAGCTATGTACCAGTGTTTTACAAGGAGCGACTGCCTATCTGACCTCCTCAAACCAGTTACTTGAGCAACACACCCTTTACTCAGACTGGTTGTCAGACTTCCTAGCTTCTAACTACCCGTATCGACTACAATTTAACGTGACTTCCGAAATACGGTATTAAACCTTTATATTGACCTCATAGCTAATCGTGTAATGTTCTCACCTGTTGCGGATACCCCTCGTCGTCGGAGTCGGGGATGTGCAGCCCGCGCCGCATCGCCTCCTGAACCTGAAACACACACATACATGAAAATTTACTAAACTATCACGTTTCAATGCAATACCGTCACATTTGTGGATGGGAGACGCCGGTCTACGTCGTATAGTGCGCTACCTCCCTCCCACAATCTTTAAGATTCGTTGATAGGGTTCAAATGGAGACCGTCTCTGTAATTCGAAAATAAAGACTTTATCGTTCCGGATAAAAAGTTCATATTTCATGGATCTTTGATATATGTAGACATTTGAATACAGTCGGATCATACTCACTTCATCAGGCTGCACCAGCACGTTGTCTAACTTCTCTAAGTTCGGTAGATTCCTAAGCACTGTCATTCTGTATCTGAAAGTAGAAACAATCCTGAATCAGTCACAGGTTATGTCGTACGATCCTGTTGTTGAAGTGGAATATTTTAATTTTACTCCCCCTTTTTGCTATTTCTCAAAGCTAATTCACGGTACCATGGCTTTTAACATTTTAGATATTTGCAGATGTGAACGGATCCCACTCGCAGGTTGCGGATCTCGTGCAGGTAGCTAGTTGAGTGGCGGTACTCACTGCGGATGCTGCGTGCAGGGGTTCTCGTCGAGCCACAGGCTGGTGAGGTCGGGCAGGTGCCGCAGGTGGCGGATCTCGTGCAGGTCGTTGATCTCGTTCTTGCGCACGTACAGCTCGCGCAGCCGCCGGCAGCCCGCGAAGTCGCCCAGCGTGCGGATCTTGTTTATACTGGAATGTTCGAAACAGGCGAGTTACATAACGAATAAATAGGTTTAATTATTAAGTATCGAACGAGGTTTTCCGAAATAAGTTTCTCAGAAATTCTTTCACAATTCTCTATCCCCCGCCACGTCTAATCAGTCCACGCGGTATGCATTTAATTCATCCCGCTAACAGTTCCTTGGGGGGTGGCTGTTTGTCTGTTGGTACGCATTGTTTTGTGTGAACATCAGGAATATAATACTGCCGTAGCTGACAACTTCATATTATTATAACCAAGTAATATTGTTTCACTCCAGCAGCTCGGACCTCGCGGGCGCCTCTCACACGAGCGCGGCGCAGGGTAACACGAGCCGGGGTCGCGCATGCGCAGCGCCCGCCACAAGGACTACATGCCACTCGAGAGCTATTAGTTACATAGACCCAATCGTTAGCAATGGTTGGATCTCTCGGATTTATGGAATGACATTACTTCGACTTGTCAGAGTTAAATTTTTGAACTGATTATTGAAGTAACTAATCGAATCGATAGGCGATAAGTGCTCGAAGAAAAAAACATTGATTCCATAAGCAGTTAATATCGTACCATTAATCACTTTAACATGTCTTTTTATGAATGCTGAAGTCGACCTTTCCAAACTCACAAACCTGAGAAGAATATCGGAAAAAATGGAAATACTTATAGGTCTTATAGCGTATATCGTCTTAAATAATACACTAAGTTTACAAGTCTAAAACGAAGCAAATTATTAGCGATTTTCTAGTATTGAGTCGCCTCACCAGCCGCTACGCTTGAAAGACCAAACACCGGGGCTCACATCCTGCAGGATACGACAGCGAAACATTGCAAAACCAACCTTAGACATCACAAAATAAAACTCAAAATCCGTTACAATTCAAAATTTTGAAAGCGCAACGGTCAGTCTCCTGTGATTGGTCAACGTCTCCGCTGCTCGCTCGTGATTGGGCAACGCGCGCGCGGCACGCTCTGATTGGCGGGTCCTTGCCGCAATGTCGGAAGCCGGCCTGTTGCGGACTTATGATTGCTCATTGTTAATTGTTGTGGTGAGGTGGCGACGCGACCTAACTTTATATTGTCTTTTACACTTGATAAATGTTTTTCTATTACCAATGAATTCATTTTTTTTTTCAAATAGTTTTTTTTACAAGCGACTCCCGCACTAAGGAATCCTTGTGTCGCGGTTTTCACAAACATACAAATCACATGCACAAGACATCCAGACTCCGAGCAAGCATTTGTGGATCACACAAATGCTTATCCTACGCGGGGATCGCACCCGGGACACGGCGCGCGCATTGGGTTTGTCTTGGTGACCTCAACCATTCGGCTATCTAATACAAAAATAATAAAAAAATAATCTTTTGTCTTATCACTTGCTTATTTCAATAGACTTATAAATGGATAAGGAACTCATCTGTGACTAATATTTTTAACAGATAGAAATATCGTCATGACGAGAAATAAACTATTATATTGTTATACAAGTATTCATAATCCACACTAAAAAAAAAGACTAGATCATATAACGTTTTTGTTTTTGTTATACCCGGCAAGAGCCACAATGCTCCAAAACTATTGTATATCCTTATATGCCTACCATACCATTTAACTAACATCCCATAAACTCCATTGTGGAATGCAATAAACAAACATATTGAGTAATATAAGTTACGTCATCATTATCATCCCCCTGCCCTTATCCCAATTATTTTTATTTGTGGTCGGCGCAACATGTCTTCTTCCATAACTTTCTATCAGACGTCATCTCACAAGAAACACTAAACTAAACATAATATCTTTTACCCACGCAGATGAAATCGCGGGCAACAGCTAGTGCAAGATAATAATGACTTATAATAACTTGAAACCCAATACCCACATATAACTTCCTAGGTAGCAACAATGCACCCAGCGCAGCAGACGGGTCACGACCCCAGACTTGCCACGTTCAGGTTGCAGACTACCCCCCCCCCCAACCCCACTTCCTACCGGATTCTTAACAAGACGGCCCGTAATTACTGTTTAATAGCACGTTAAATACTCGTCTGAGGAATACTACAGACACTAGACGCAATAGGTATATAGCGTAGATAGGGAAACCCGAAAACAAATGCCGGCATTACGAACATTACTTTGAATTATAAACCTTATTAGATCATGACTTCCAGTGAGTGCCGTAATGAAGAAAGTGAATCAAACCTCGAGATATACTTAGTTCAATGTTATGTCTAAAAGACTGTTTGCAAAACTAACAATAAAATTCTTTAACGTCCCTTTGTTGGGTTGTTTCAGTGTCTTTCTCCAAGACTTCTTGGAAAAGCGCAACTACAGTCATGAATTCCCACATTTGTCATTTCTGAAAACTGCCCACTACAAACAAAATCAAAAGCTTTTATTTAAAATAGGCCGTTTTCCAGACACTTTTAAAACGTTACTAGTTGCACAGTCAAATTAAGGCTATTTAATTATGACTTGCTGTAATTACAAGCATTACTAAACGTTATCTCTTTTCTAATATTAGGTAAATGAAGGACTATTCAGTTTTACGATCGATCATTGACTACAGCTGATCCCCGAAGTGTCCCATAAGTAATAGGACAGCAGACAGCGGCGCGCGGCAGACGGGTCGCGACCGCTCGCCTCGGCCACCGCCACCGCGCAGGCGGCGACAGAAAATCAAGTCTGATCACGTACAATGAATATATCGGGTAATATTACTTACTAGCTCATTTAAAACTACCCACAACTGTCAGACTAGCTGGAAGAAAACTTTTACAACAGTTTGCCTGCGTTGACTTAGTTTCAACAAAGTATTCTAATACTACTACCATACTACGAATACTGGGAGTTCGGGAGACTTTGGGAGGTGACTGGCCAAAAACCTATAGACTAAGAGATCCGACTGAGAAAGTGGCGCGTGATTGGGCATGTTATGAGGAGACCAGACAACCATCTGTCCAAACAAGGTCTGACGAGGCTAGCCTATGGGAAGAGACGGCCGGGTCACCCCCGTAAGGAGGCTGCCTCAACTGGTCTAGGCTGGAAAGACATCGAACTTGCTGCCCAAAATCGAAAATTGTGGAAGCTCTTCTGCGAGCACTATGTCCCTAACAGCTTATTAGGGGTAAATAAGTGTTCCTTCTGCGCTCCCCTGTCGCGTGGCGCTGTGTGCAGACACTAAAGGGTTATTGGATTATGTGCTCAGGATATTAGAGCGCTTACAACTTGTACATAAGTACGTCTGTGTAACTAACTACATGATAGGGACACGCAAACGATGCGCCGACTAATTACTTCAACTTAAATACTGTGATAAAAGACAGTTCATATGCACAAGGAGACGGAAATGAAAAGTTATGGAGATTCTTGCCGGTTCTTCTCCATAAGAATGTGATTTTGAAACCGCACAACTAGAGTCATTACTGTAAAACAGCCCTCTTTGACAAAAAACACTTTTTTGATTTTGTTTTTGAAAACATAACAAAACAACAATAATAACAATCTAATAGATTCTGTCGCTATACTTTGAACTGCGTGAACTTGGCCGACAATGAAGACCTGAAGTAAAAGAGTTCAATTTTCTCATTTCGTGCTTCACAGCAAGAACAATTTCTCTACAGGGGGGTTACCATGTACAGGTATAAAAAGAAAACAGCAAGTTACAAACAAACTATAACTTCTCATTATCACAACACTCTGATTAGTCAGCAGTGACCGGGCGGGGCGCGGGGGCGCGGCCGACACTTGTTACTCGGGATCGATTCGTAACTACAGCAACAGCACGGACAGCACATGGCGTGGTGCGGCGCCGCGCCCAGCACACACCCACACACCCACTAGTTAGGGAACTAGGGGATATAACATAGCTGTCGTAACTGGCACGTGAATAGGGGCATTCTTTGCATGAACTTAGCTATATTCGTTTATACTGGAAAACAACATCATAGTTGGGAAAAGGCTAGGCTGATCAAGATTATACAATAATTATTATAATAAACAGATTATACTTTAGACTAACGCAGATAAAATTGCTCAAATGTATTGCACTGACAAATCAAAATCACGTCAACGCAAATCTATGGACATGACAAACAAAGTCGAATGAAGATCTAAGCTTTACTCTTCCACATATGGGATCCCATTCTCAAGTAGTGGGACTTTTACAGGTTGTTATTTATCAGCCATTAGCGTGAAACTGAAGGGCAAATGTCTCTTTTCGTGCGAAAGAGTCGAGTTGGTCCAGCCATCTTCTTCTGGGCCCGCCGCGAGGTCAATACTAAATACTCAATCATTTATTGCATTCCATATGTTACTGAGATGGTAAAAAAAGTTACAGTTAAAGACCAATATGGACCCTGTTGGGCGCGCAAAAATTTAGGAGAGAGGAAGAGGGCAGAATAGCCATTCACCTCCTGTCTTCAGCTATCCAGTGTTTTGTGATGCCTTTGCCCAGAACTTATTTGCCTTAAGTCAGATGTGACCAGCCCAGTTTCACTTAAGTTTAACTGGTACTGGACTGGCGGATGTAGGACAAACGCCCTACATCGACTAAGTATTACGTGTATGCTTAAGTGACCAACTCTTCTGGTAAGTCATGCTGTCCTCACCTGAGCGCGAGCACCTCCACGTTGGGCATCCGCCGCAGCAGGCTGACGTCTCCGAGCTCCGCGCCCCTGCAACAGGAGAGACACGCGTTTTATGTGAGGTACAGTAACATCGACCCAAGGCAAGGAGGTGAGGCTGGAGTGGACGAGACTAGACATAAGCCTATTCGTAAATATATTTATATATATATATATATACATAGAATAACCAGCTGTAACTGCAAACTTTGCATGAGAATAAGTCGAGCCGTTTCGGAGGAGTTCAATTACGTCCGTCGTGGCACGAAAATTTTATATGTATATTAGATAGCGTCTGTTTTAAATATATACATGTATAAAGAATATACCACATTTTTTTTCTTTTTTTCATATTACATGAAATACTTTTAGTCAAGTTTATCTCAGAAGTTTTTGAGTTGAAGTTAATTGTATGTTTCTGTTGTTAACACATAATATTGTATACTGTAAGATTATTTCATACTCAGACAGCGACATCCGACTGAGTGTCAAACCAGCTGATCCAACAACTATTATACAACACACCGGAAATGCACACTATGACGTCACAGACCACACTTACCAACATAATACTATAGTAAACAAAGCAAGGTCGCGCCGCCATGTGCCGCAGCAATAATACTTAACTATCAAACATATTCGTACAGATAGCAAAAAAAGCCAATGAACAAAATTAAATTCACAAACTACTCGAATCAAGACAGTCAAGACCCCGCTGCTCATGATCAGGGACTCCGGTTGGGTCCGCAACTAGTCGGGCAATCCCGATAAACACGCGAGTTTTTTATACTTAAAATACTGCCAAAATTGTTTAAAATCGTTTGTAACTTTGCAATAGACATACCTATTGCAAAGTTACAAACGATTTGTCCTGCTATATTAGAGTTAAATTCGATAGTTCATGGATAGTTTTGAACTTTCTTTGATTGTAGACAGAGACCACCTCTTAAATTAATGTTACAGCAGTTGTGGAAGAGAGATGCCGCCATACACCATGTAGTGCGCTGTCATGCTTCTACAAATAATACCTATTACTTGTAAACGTGATTGTGTTAGCCTAATGTCGTTGCTGTCGGTACTAGGTGCGCACGCGCAGCCGACACCGCGACACTTGTATTCGCGGCACGTACTACACACGGCTGTATTCGTGTTATAGTTATATAATAAGCGAGAGGATACAATATCAATGATTTGGAAGTAGCTTCGGGTGTAACCTTGAATTGTCTCCACTATTTAACTTTGGCTACAAAATACCAACTCCGCCAAAGGGCGCATTAAAAAGTGTGAAGGAGCCGTTAAAAAAATATGATTATACTTAACAACACTATTTATCATTTGTGACTACGTCTATCGATTACTTTATTACGGTAATTATGCCCAATACCAAATACCGCGTGCATATGAAACGGCACCTAATTATTATAAGAAAGTCACAAAAACGGAAACGTTAACTTTCTACAAACAAAGATTTGAAACTATGTTTAAACAAATATTATAATTAAGTAGAGACCACGATATCGACTGATCATTATAATAATCTGTTAGTAATTATATCGTTAACAACTTTCATATCGTGACGTACTCAATGAGCAACAGTCACAAGTTTGACAACTACTGATCGTATCGTGACGAAACATTGTTAAAGTGTTTCCTTGACAAACGATTTATATTATTTTATAATTGACGGCAATTCAGACAGGCAAACGCTTCTTGACAAACACTAGTACTGAGCTGTATCTGGCTAGACTGGAAGCCGACAACAAAACATTTGGGAAACATGATGATAATGCCAGGCTGAGTTAGATCAGTCAGATTTCAGTGATCAGTAAAAACTCATAACTTAAAACAAGTATTGGACAAAATATTTTCAACATACAGGGTAATATGGAACCCCCGCCCAGTGGTCTTTGGTCTGGTAAAACAAGCTACTCGGTAACCCGTGCAGTTCATATAAGAGTGGCCACTGTATGATCTAATAGAGATGTTATTTCAGTCTGAACTCTGCATCCATTAATTATGTCAATTGTATTGTATAATCATTGGTTGGCAACGGCATGGTCACAATGTGTATGAAGTACAGAAGGAAAACTCCGATCGGAGTCTGATAAAAACAGTTGAAAGTCAAAACAACGCAATCTTGTAAAAACGTACAGGTCAGTCAAAAAATACCTTATTTATGTAGCTTTAGAAGCCCAACTGTTGCTTTTGTGGAAACGTGATTAGGCTCTTAGCAGCGTATGAAGAATTGCAACGCATTGCCATACACCGACACAAAAACGCGGATGACGTAGCACGGCGGTTCAGGTTTAGTCAGTAACAGTCTGACACTACCCATTTCCTCCCCCGAGGGAGTGGGTGTCCATGAGGACTCCCCCGCCTTACCAAAAATAAAGGCTCTTAACAGCGTATAGCGGCAACTGGCGTTTACAAAGACGACAGTTCTGCCATTATAATAAGTAAGCCGGTAGCTTCATACCAAAATAGCTCCTTATCTGAACACTACATTCTGTTGAAGTTTTGAAAACCAATTACTACCTAACTTCCTATAGACAGAAGTATCAACACTTGTTGCTAGGGTACACTTTACATGAACCCACCGCCTCTCCTCGCATACTGACACGTCACGTAATCACGCAGCGTGCAGTGCGTGACGCGTGTCGTCGAGGGCGCGTCACGTCACGCGCGGGGTGAGCGCCCTCTCTTGACACGCGCCGGTTATAGCGCCGCCCTAGCTCAGCTGATGAGAGGTCTCGCATATTATAAGATACACTGCTATCTAAGTGCAGATGTAATCTATTAACTGCGCAATCCATGATCGTAAGGAAACAAGTATTTATTTGAACAGCGAGAAAATTTAAGGTAAAATGATACACCTGCCTTCAAATTAATCTTTTAACCATTGAACTATATCATTTTTATTGATTTCAATGAAGGAGAGAATCCATGTTTTTTTTCCCTTTACAGGAATCTTACTAATGTAAATGAAGGGTTGCAACGCATTGCCATACACCGACACAACAACGCGGATGTCGTAGCACGGCGGTTCAGATTTAGTCAGTAAGAGTCTGACACTACCCATTTCCTCCCCCGAGGGAGTGGGTGTCCATGAGGATTCCCCCGCATTAACAAAATAATCTAATCTTACTAATACGTCGAGACTGTGTAAGGTATTGTTACCACATCGGTGCCGGAGCAACCATAGTCAGTGTGCGCGTGGGCGTTGACACCCACGGAACTGATGACGGTGGTAACTTTCGTCTTGTACTGATTGGTTCATTGTTTTATTGAATTTAAAGAGAGTCAAAATCCATTTTACTGAATATGCTTAAAAGTTTCTCTTTTTATATGAAAATAACTTAGACACTTAACATTTTTGCCAATGCTGTGATGGTAAACAAAAAACGACGTGACAAATGCATCAGCACCACGCTTTAAGTTCAGCAAAAAATATTATCTACTGTGACGAATCTCCAAAAAAAGTTGAAACGCGAGGAAATGGTCAGTATGTTCTTATGTTATGTTTCTTTTGTTTAGTGGTATGTTTCTATAAAAAACTCTATGTACCAACTCAGCCTATCTCGGTCCACTACTGGACATAGGCCTCCCCCAAATTGTGCAACAACACCCGGTCCTCTCCCTTCCGCATATAGTCCGACCCCTACCTTTGTCCTACCTTTTTTAGGTAATCAGTCCATCGAGCTTTACCAAAAAATCTTTAACAACAGCTTCAAGAAAACGATATTCAATAATTTCAAGATAATTTCTAAGGACCTTAAACCTGACGACAAAACTAATCCATTTGTGAGCAGAGCTTTACCCAGCTACTGGTACTCGCAACAACTATTTCGCTACATTTAGCTTCCATTGCCGCTTATCTATCCAGTACAGCTGTTGCCTCCGCACAGAGGGGTCAGTGTACCGGCGCGCGGCGGAAGCTCCGGTCGGGAGGTCATCGACAAGCGAAAGTGAAACGGTGAGCCGTGATCTATGAGTCTCGGTTATGGGTATTGGGTTTATGAAACTCTACAGATGTTAATCTTTAATGAGTGAACATTACTACCTACTGGGACGTTCCGTGTGTAGAATGTTTGCGTAAATTTCTATTAATTTAGCAAGCTAAAGAGGGTCGGTCTGAAAACGTTTGGAACTTGACTGGACAATGTAAGATCGGAATCACTAGCGGACATTAAAAGGAGGTTTTCAACAAGCAGTGGGACCTATATATTTCTACGCCTCTCAGAAAAACAAAGAGGGATAATGATTAAAGAGTGAACAGCGGCAATCTGATGGAACAAGAAGTAATTTCAGTATTCCGCTAGACCACCTTAAGGAAATCAGGAGGCCTTCCAAAACATCTTACATTATCAATATCGCAGAAGCGAGATAGCTCAATACACGACGACGTAGAGCTTTGTCCCCCCCACAACTAGGATAGCATTAGTATAGATAAAATTATAAGCTTTCAAAAAGATGAATTGCAAAGCAGTACGACACCAAAGCGCTAGCCCTCACACGGCATTTAGGTTTAATCAGTATGACTCTGAGTTCTGACACTACGACTACAGTTTCCTAACCTAATGTACATGAGGATTTTCCTGCTTTTCCAAAAAAATCTGATATACTTAAATAATGAACAAAATCTATCTTCTCTTGAACGGTATATCTTTGCAATAACTGTAGTGGCACGGCGTCGTGCGGAGGGGAAAGCCGTGCGCCGCGACCACCATGACTCGGCGGTACTGAGGAGAGACAGCTGCTGGCTGTAATGGTGGCCCATTGTGAGTGAGGCCATTACAAATGTTACGGTGCTGTTTTATGGTGGGAGAGGGGGGAGTAGAAACTATAATTCAATATCAAAGAATATATGTATGTACTAGTTAGGTACTCCGGAATGCATTGTTGCCATACTGGCACTATACCGCAATTATGGAAGATAGCGAAGAATCCAAATAATTATTTTTTAGTAACATTGAGACTTTCAAACACCGATATATTGGATGGGATTAATAGCCAGCTAAGTAAGCATCCACAATTCGGTTCATCCATCCACCCCGAAGCCCTGAAGTAACAAATATAAAAAAAAACAGACGAATTAAGAACCTACTCCTATTTGAAGTTGGTTGAAAATATAACCATCATTTACATCCACTCAAACTCAAGCCCTCGCATACATAAGCTACCTCAAAATAGTTTAAGCTGGCAACACAACGGGGCATAGACTACAGACCACAATCACCACAAATTACCATAAACCATGAGACTAGTCCCGTACCGCGGGTTCGACCACCTTCCGTATCTGCTCGTACTGTCGCGACAACCCTACGTAACATACAATTGAATACCAAACTTATTACTTGAAGCATATAGTTCAAAATCGAATGCATTCGAGTTCAGAATGGATTCGTTGCTTGTAATTTAAACGCATTGTAATTTAAACTGTATTGTGGTAGGCTTGAGGTTATATTTGGTTTTTTTTTTGAATTTTACATTAACGATTAAATGTAGTATTTGTTTAAATGGCATTTTAAGTTCTATTGTTAGGGCGTTAAGGTATACAATAGGTTAGAGATTTACGAAAGGGTTTTGTGTCAAAAGTCTAGATGGAGTGAGGATAGTGGAAAACCTATTTTGAAACGTTTTTTTATAGTTTCGGATTCGTCTGTTCTAATTTATTGTTTTGGCACCGCATTGGTGATTCCCAGATAATTTTAAATGGTCACTGACCTAGTTCAAAGACCGTTTTCTATTGCAGTTTTTTTACAGAAATTGGTCTACATACGCAGCATAACTATGTACATCTTAAATCCGCTTAAAATAAGTGTGTGACTACAATATAATAAACAATATTCTTTGACGGCTGACGCACGTCAGCTCATAAATAAGGACTCCGGTTGGGTCCGAAACTAGTCGGGCACTCCCGATAAATACGCGTGAGTAAACCGTTGCATCATTTAATACTGGATCGGTCTCACGATAAAAATAATAATATTTAATACAGTGAAATGTAAAAAAAAAACCTGATCCCAGACCATAGTCTTCATAAACGCAGTGCGTCGTTGTCAGTGGTGCGCAGGAGCTGGCGGCACTCCAGCCGGGCACCGAATCCGTCGTGTGTCGAGCACACACTGCGCAGGGGAGTAACGGGGCTGAGAGGTAACTGGGACTATGATCTAGGATAGAATGGCGGGTTCCCAGAATGAAAATGATGGATAGTTTTATTCGTAACTGCTGTAGCGATTTTCATTAGGTTTTAATAGATAGTTGAAACGGTAATAGGATGTTTCGGACAGAAGGAACAGTTTAGGTTATTTTTCTATGCCGAATACTAAAACACAGCTAAAAAAAGGACTTAAAATAATGAAAAATAAAATCAAACTGTTTAAATAACTTATTCCATACGCATCAAGCGTATGGAATAAGTTATTTAAACAGGAAGGGCTCAGCTAGTATTCTTTAAGATACCCTTATTTTTATATTGATAAACTTTAAAATTTAATTTACTAAAAAAAAATCTGTACATGCAAATCTCAACTCTACAACAAGGCTTTAAGAACTATAATCCCTAACTTCATACCAAGTAAGTGCATCGTGACTACAAGTTGTATAGTAGCGACCTCTACATAACGTTTTAAGACAACCAATCATTTTACACACAAATATCGACTCTACAACTCTTACTTTAAGGTATAATATCCCTAACCTCCATACCACATCAGGTATTTCGTGACTACAAGCTGTACAGCGTCAATGGCGCCCTCTACGTAGTATCATTACTCAACGAATCATCTTACAAACAAATTTCAACTCTACTGCAATAACATTAAGGTGCATATTTCGGTGGCACCCACGAAGCACTCGGCATTGAGTGACGTTTATGTTTAATGACGTCATTTCGTGTATTTGAGGGTAGACCGCACGTCGCTGGTAGGAAACCGACTGCCTTATAACTTTTGGATGGATGATTATAAGCTGCAACCAGAGTCAGCACTTTCGTTTTGACTATTCAGTACCTCTACCATGAGTTGCCATCGAAAACGTCAATGACGTTACTACAGTCGATAGCGTATAAACGCGGTTCGAATAGTTTACAATCGGACTCATACCATGAGTTTAAAAAACCTTGACGCGCTCGCTATCGAGAGCTCGATTGTTATTGTAGTATTCGTGTTGTCATACTTGTCATGTTGTCGAACGTGCCTAACTTCACGCCTAATGTAGTTGTTTCTTTCTAACGTTGCTTAAAAGACAGAGTAAGATATATATTCCCGAAAAAGCTTCAAATCTACATTAATAATTTCATGCAGGACTACGGTAAACTCGATCGAAACCTTATATGAATAACAAAACATAAAAAAATATTGATTTTGAGTCGACAACATATATCCGCAGATTTCGGATTATGGAGAATTTCGTTAAATTCCGATGGCAAAAAACAAACCGCTCAAGTCGCCATCTTTGCCGTTGAAGTTTAGCAAAGTGTTTTTTTTTTTAATTATGCGGTTGATGTAGATATACGAACTCTTTTGATATCACAAATAGATGGACACTTTTCTTCTTGCTCTTTTGGGTTTTAGTAATTTTTCATTATTAAATTGAAAGCGGTGTCGTGGGTACTGTTACGGGGTGGGTTCAGGATGACTTTTTAAAAAAAGGAGATAGAAATTACTCTGAAATACTTTTAATTAATTAAAGAGTTTACAATTATAAAATATGTTCCGCGACGGCGTTCAAATCCACACTGCTTAATCTTTATCGAAAAATTACGAGCGACGAGTAAATGCTGACATCGACTTATTGAAACTATACACGATGACACGTGTAAACCCGCGGTGTCATCGGTTTAATTTTATATTCCTGCGCGTGTAATTTAGGATATAACAGTACCTAGGAATGGTTATGTGGCGCAACTTTGGGGAGTACCTATATGTCTTGCGATTGATCGTGATAGTTTTGTTGAATTGTTTCATATACCGATAAACTGTGCATCTATTGAAACTAATATTATAAATGCGAAAATTTATCTGTCTCGCTTTCACGCCAATCCTACTGAACCGATTGTATTGAATTTGTCAGATAGCCTGATGGAAACGGGGACCACCGAACGCTATAAACTGAAGTCCACGTGGACGGAGTCCTGGGCTACAGCTAGTGTTTGAATAATCCTAATAATTTTAAACTTCATAGAGTATAAAATATTCAGTATATTTTAATATAATGTAATATTACTTAATGAACTATTGGTTGGGGTGGGGCCCTCTGTGAAGGCTACTTATTTCCAGCGTTTCCTTAATAATGAATTTATGTATGTTTCATTGTAAAAAGTGACAGCGTGTATTCAATGTAAATTGACTTTTAACTAGTGCTACTTGATTTTAAATACTCTCTTGCCGACATGATTCTCACAAGAAATACTCAAAACTAAACAATTACTATAAACCGAATACCGTTTCACACCTTGTTTAGCAAGTGAGTTACTTAACTACAATCGTAATGGTATTTGTCGATACCATCTGTCAAATTTGTGACTCATGGTACCGTTTTCTTAGAGAAACCACCGCAAAACGTTACGCGCTCGCTACTCGCTGTCGAAGACGTTTTGAATGTTTCGATAGGTTTTATTTGTCAACTCATACTACCGATTTTAGTTTGTCAAGTGACCGCTAGGGGCGCTGTACATTTTGTCATAGATATTTTTTACGCAGACGCTAGCGAGCCCGGTCACTCAAAACTCATGGTAGAGGTACAGATATATATCGTGTCAGAGCGTGGCTCTTAAACGGGTGAATCGATTTACATGCGATTTTTTCCTATTTAAAAGAGTGTTTCTAAGGGATGGTTCTTAAAAATGTTCTCGGGCGGTTTCAATTTGATCTTGTCGACTTTGTTTAGTTTGTCTCAAACGTATTTAATCATAGCTTGAAAGGTTTGACAAAAGATTACTTATTTGAAGCTCGTTAGAAAAAATTTCATAACATTTTTTATAATCACCATTGCTTTGTGCAGCATGGATTCAAAAACTTTCATATCAAACACTTTTGAGTTACTATTCGAGTTAAATCATCTCAGGCAACTTCTAGAGAGGTAAAATTCACGACCAAAACAAAAACCTTACGAAAATCACTTTCCACCATATTAATATAAAAAACAAGTAGCTATAACAAGATGTCCTAATTTCCTCCACCATCAAACCGAACATCAAATATATAAATAAGACAGAACAGTGACACCATGTAATGACTTATCGATAACAGTGGCCGAGTGGCCGATATCACGCCATCGATACCATTGATACACCCACACATACGAGTGTTCGGCAACTGAAGTTAGAACACCCTAAATTATAGAAGACGTTTAGACGAGGTGACGAATGTCGTGCTAGTAGAAATACATAGCGGCGCCGCGCTGCCTTGGGTTTAAAAGTGATATATCATTGCCAGCAATGTATATGACTCGCACTGTCTGGATGGTGTTAAGTAAGAGATGTTGTATACCTTTCCTACATATGGCGATATAAGTCTCCAAGAGGTTATACTGTGTAGGCATGCCTTTCGTCAAATAAACAACTCGTTCAAGCTTTGACATGCAGGCCTTGCGAGATGTCAGATTCCATGAACATGCTGGAATACGAACAAACCCTTTATTGCAACAACAAGTCTTTACCGAAACATCCGTATACTCGCAAAAATTACGAATCTCCAATCAAGTGCCCGGTTTCGAAACGGGAAAGATTCTACTACAACATTATTACAAAACTAAACATCTTTTCCATTAATTGTCACCTCTGAGGAGCCGCTATCTAGGTCAGCTCTGTCACACTCACACACACACACACACACGTGTCGTATCGATCGCGATCAGTCGGCCGCTCATAAGCTCGTCCGCCCAATTTGTGGTGACCACCACTTATAGATTACAGCGATACGCTTTGCCGACATTAATTCTGATTACACTTAACGTGGGTCAACCGACGGTAGTCAAATCACTTGTGATTCGTTTTTGTGGTGATGGTATTTTTCGTATCGATTTATAGTTGTCATGTTGATCACTCATTCATAAGTTTCTATCAATAATTTAATTCCGCTAGCAACCCTAGCCAAGCCAGGCTTCACAGCAATCGTTGACGTCAATAGAAAATCATTACGTCGTTTAAAAATTCTTATTTTTTAAAGTACCTCAAATATGTGAAATAAATACTTGATTTTTGATTTTGGAGCGGTGTCGATTCAATAGAACTATCGATCTAACCTAGTCTAGACAAACAAATAGGAGCTAATTCATGGTCATTAATTATGAACAATACCTGTTATTGACGACTATAACATCCATATTTAGACACACACCAGATATGTACGTACATACGAGTTCAAAGTCATGTCTAGAAAAATATAGTTTGCTTGAATTACAATACAGGTGCTATCACGCAACTTGGTAAATACTTATTGCCCCGACGTCAACCAAGAAACACAAATTGATTGAATTATTACCTAACTATACGTAGTAAAACGGTAAACAACTAGCAAAAAATGACTAATGAAAGACCTAATCAATTAACAGCTATCTCTGTCGCGTCACGTGCGGGTCGTCCGCGCGGCGGGCTCGTGCCGCACGCACCGCCCGCATCGCACGCGCCGCTCGTGAACAACTGTAGGCGATGTGACTGAGTGTTATTGTATAATTATATCGTTACTACTATTGTAGTTAGAAACTGGAGTCGTTAGGGGCAATAAACCGATAAAAACTGTGTTAAAAGTTCTATTCGTAACAAGTTTTGCGACAAATTATTTGAGCTAAACTTGAGTTCATGTTGTTCAAGTTTCTAAAGCATTTATTGTGATTTGACAATATGAGCTAGATACGCCTTTAGATAGCTACCGGAGAAGTCACACTCTGCTTATTGGATAAGTGTTTTCCGGCCTAGAATAAGCCATTTCGTTCACATGTCGCTGCAACGACCATAAGATCGGGTCGGAGAATGAAAGGAAGGGTACAATGAATCCTGATCTGGAAGCAGGCAAGAAATCAAAAGGGCGTATAGTCTTTATTACTCTAAATAAAGGAGGGCACTTTACACCTAACCCTTGACAAGAAGTCCAACACACTAATGAATGCCGGAGACGCGCCGAGAGCTAGCGATCCCGGGACTCTAGTCTGGGCAGACGGGCAGACGGCAGAATTCTTCTAATTCGATATATCTTCATGTATCGTCCTATTATACTCGGTGACTTGGTATATGGTAATGGATTGTTTTTCCTGCACGTAGGTTCCAAATCAGGCCATTTCGCGAAAGATAACGTCCTATTGTTATCCCAAAGCAAATCATCATCATTACAAGATCCCAATTATTATTTGTGGTCGGCGCAACATATCTTCTTCCATACCTTACTATCTGACGTCAGCTCACCAGAAACACTCTTTGCAGCCATCTCTTTGGTCGTCCTCTTCCCCTATATCTATCCACATCCATGCTAAACGCCTTCCTCACAACATGACTTTCATACCTCCGCATAACATGTCCATTCCCGAGGCTTTCAGTATTCATTAATTAAACTACACGTACAGCTGTAAGGGTGGCGTCTCTGACCAGTCTGTTACACAACCCGAGTGTGTCCGGCGCGGCGGCGCGGCGGCGCGCTGCAGGTCACATAACAACAGGAGGTGTTACTCGTTATTTACTATTCCTCACGTTTACGTAAACACTGCAATATTTAAATCTATTCTGAAACTACCGGTCACACGACCACGTAACATATTGAAATTAATTTAAAGGCATACTATAATAATACCAGCTGACGTATATCTTGCCGGCTTCTTGCCATACAGAGGAGGTTTGAGGATGGATCACCACCTGATAAATGCGGCTTGGAGATTCGAAAGGCTTTGATTCCAAAGTGTTGAAATATGAAAATATTGAACCTTATTTTAGTACTTATTTACTTTTTATAGTCTTAGTCTTTTACTTTCTTTTATTAAATATAACACAAAGTCAAAACAATCTTTCCACAGATTTAAATAAACCGCGACCGCCGACTAAACCAACCCCAATATAGTTGGAAAAGGCAATGACGATGAGGTTTAAATAAAAAAAAAACAGTCAAGTGGGTGTCGTACAAACAGGTAAAAGAAAAACGAATTTACCTAACCTACAGTTATCATGGCTCATGAGATGGTGACTGCAGACGGAGGGACACACCGACAGAAAGCTTGAATTTTACATTTGAGCACGGTACACGAAAAACCAATAAAATACCAAAAACAATTTATAAAAACTGCATCCAATTCAAACCAAACATCAATAAAACACGCGAGAGTCCCATCAATATCGACGCAGCAATAGTTCCAGCATGTCGTGTGCGCCCAACATAAAGATAACATTACAAAACAAAGAAATTCAAAACCCACCGAACGTTTATGAAGCATCGGCACGCACGTGTGTGCGTCTGTCCGTATATACATACACACACACACGCAAGAAAACTGAAACCTGTACTATGAAACTCTTACAAAAACTGTCGTAATAGTGGGAGGGAGACAGCGCTCTACATTACATAGCGCGGCATCTCGCTCGCACGATACCAACAGTCACATTAATTTAAAAGTTCACAGATTGTACCGCGACCAATTACATGATAGTTTCGTGTTCGGTCCACACCGATCAAATGATCGCTACTGTCCGAGTGATATGTATATTATAACCACTTATAACGATGTTTACGTAATGAGTTATTCACACCAGTGAAAATACCGCACTTTTGGTTGAGTGCTTAGACGTCACTCACTTTCATATCATGTCGATTTAAGTTAACTTTCAATAAGGTTAAGGTTTATAGCGTCATTTATACTGAGACCTTGGCCTTTTTTTAATAAAACGACTCCAGCACTGCGAAATTTATCCTTGTGTGGCGGAGAGATTCACATGCAAAAATACACCCAGAACGTAGTCAAGCATACGTGGATCACACAAATGCTTGACATACACCGCGACACGTTGCGCTTAGTGGGTTTGGCGTGGTGGCTTCAACCACTCGGCTATCCGTGCAATCTGGCCTGGGGTCCTGGAGACAAGGGCTGATGGCACCGATTTTTTTTTAATGACTCGCAGTAAGTTTAATCCTTGTGCCGCTGGGGTTTCACAAACATACAAATCACATGCACAAGGTTTACAATGGTCACCATTATGGCTCGAAGTAATATAACTCTTCCTCTATCGGTCTTGATTTCAGGAGATCAGGGCGGCAAATAGAAAAAGGAACATTTCAAACGAGGTTTCTTATGTGAAAGGAGGTTTATTATAACCTCTTCTGTACTACCGGGAACTGCATATTGAAGTTCTATCACCACTTCTTAAAGGTACAATAATAAGGTATCTCGCTTCAACAACGGCTTGTCTTACCAAGAGGCTAGACCTGCATTGAGAGAAAGAAATACAAACTATTTACACGAACATTTATTTCTAAGTATAGCATTACATGCATGAGTATCGGTCAGTGGGTCGATACCCGTCTGAAGCAGTGTCCGCGTGCAGTGCGGTGTCCTTGACCACGACCTTGACATTACACATCAGCCGCGCAGAGAGCTACAGGGACAGGTATGGGGAATACAGTGGAAGGGGGGAGGGGTGGTAGTGGCTGTCAACGGTATTCAAAGAAACAATTGTCAGGTATTCTGGGGTAGGTGTGGCCTTATTTCAGTCTACTTCAAAAAGGAGGATGTTCTTAATTTGACTGTGTTTTTTTTATGTTCATTAGTTAAAAATTTCGAACTGGGTGATCTGATGTTACTTCATCAAGTTAGGCTTTATGTTTCAGTTGTTAAAAAAATATTTTCGTTGGTTTTGTGTGTTGTTGAAAAAGCAATTTATCGAAAATTCCTTACCAATCCTGCCTTCCTTACCACTTGACTCTATTGTCTATGTACCATACCTTTTTCAGTCACTAAACATGCATATCACCCTAATTCCAAAACATCAAGAACGCGAAAGAAAGTAACAATAACCCAACCACACACAACGTGTACATACTTTCATTTCTCTTTTAAACCACCGCGTCACTTTCCAATTACCTAGCAAATTGGAAAACTACAAACCCCACAAGATGGCTAACACCCGGCCTTGCATACATAACTATCAGTATAGACCTCTACCACCCCTTAAATATTGCTGTTGTGGGAGAGAAATGACGCTCTACACTGTGCAGTGCGCTGTCACGCTCCCACACAAAACAATCAAAATGTTTTTATTTCTAGCAGTCTTATACATGCACTAAAGAAACGTAGGAATAGAGAATTAGTGCGTCTAAGTGCGCGGTTCCAAAATATCATTCCCATTGTACCATTCAAAGAATGATACAACTTCACGGATATGCATCAAAACCTCAGGAAAGCTATAAGCAAAAAAAAACTTCACAAAAATATGAGATAAAGGATGTTGTTAAAAATAGACAAAAAATTGCACCCGCAATATTATTTCAAGTTTACTTTTAGCCGGGGCTTTATACTTTCAGTTCTCAAAAACTTCAGAATACAATATAATAGTCCGCGGAGACAGATCCACAAGTTAGTATCTATCATAAAGTCAATTTGATCCGGTCATATATCTTGCTTGGGCTCGAACCCACACCTCCGGCGCGACGTTTACGAGCCGTGGGTGCGCGTCGCGAGGCGCCGGTACCTGCCAGTCATGTTTGCCGTAGTGCGACAAACTTCACCTATTTGGATGACATCGCTCAAAACAGCTTTAAACGGATGACATAAATATGATTGATTGTATGAAGTATTATTGTTGGGGAATGTAGACAATGGAAATGGACTTTGATTTTTGCCGCTTTAATAGAGCTTACATTAAGGATAAAATTGGGGATATCGAAAGCATCTCAAGGTTTCCACTTCAAGAGTTTCATTTTTCACTTGCTGAGATCAAAACTGAAAGGCTACATCAATTATTCGAAAAAGGGCTACTCGTTCACATCCCTTAGGAAATATTATAAACCTTGCCAATTTAAGCGTAAACTAAGTACAGGAGGACTCCAAGCCATTCGATTCAAAACTAATTAAAGCAAGTAACAATTGAAATGCCAATTATATACAAATAAATACCACGGTTACCTGCAAAACGTCAAACAAATATCAAAATAAACATAAATTAACACAGCTTAAACAAAGTGACACGCCATGACGTCACGTCGCACCAGGCACGGGCACGACCGCATGGAGCCTAATATGTCAATATTGACGAGAATAAGACACCACTGTGTACAGTGCTGACTGGTGGTGGTCACACACACGTCCCGTTACGAGGAATTTCGTAAAAACATGAGGATGCGATGTGATCAGTATGTATGTGTTAAATGGTTTGGGGGTCCACTGATCTTCTAAAAATCCTTCATAGAGGATCGGATCTGGTAAGGAATATAGGGTAATAGACGTTGCCCGCGGGCCAGCTCGCTACAGATTAAAAATGATCTCACGGGAACAGAAAATCGAAGTTAAAACTATGTTAATCCCGGTTATAAATTACTCGTGTACCAAGTTTCGTCTAAATCCGTTCAGTAGTTTTTGCATGAAAAATGACAAACATTCTACGTACAAACTTCGTAGGATAGTGTGACTAAGGAAAATGTGTTTTGGAGATCAGATAGCCACTGGATGTATCTAAAATTGGTTTTACATAAAACCTAGAAACTTTTAACACTTCGACTTCGCCAGGGTTGAAACTAAATCGATCGTGTTCCATCATAATAGGAATACCTTGCAATACTAGGACTGATATCAGCATCTTAAAGTAAATAGTTGTGTATTAAGGGGTATAGTAAAATGAGTGCAACATTCTGTCAGCATATTATCGTGTTATTGGGGCACAGCTTGTTTATATCGGCCACTGTAACTGGTCAAGGCTGAGGTGTGACCTCCCCCCCCTCCTTCCGTACCTACCCCCTGCTGAGAGGGTGCAGAACGATCAGAATGTATGGAGTATGTAAGTTATTTTAAATAGAACAAAATGGCGACGAAGGTAAGTAACCTTCAAATTGAGGACGGGCATTTGAATTTTCAAGTTTATTTGCAATCAAATAAACTCATTTTTAGTGCAGGATTGGTTTATAATAAAAAGTACTTAAATTTGAAAACCAACACCAGGGAGTTAAGAGTTTAGATAAACCAACACTTATATTGAATGCGCAAGTATCTGAGTGTGTATCTTTGTTACCAGTTCAAACGGTTGGAACAATTTAAATGAAACTTGGTATCAAGGTAGCTCACACCTTGGATACACACATAAGCAACTGTTATCCGACGTCGTTAGAGGCGTTTTTGCAGCTGTTTATGCTATCCAGGCCAGGCAGACTCATAAGCTACAGCTAGTTTTACATTAAAACAGATTACATACTTAGTCATTACATATTGCCATTTACATACCATATGAAGGACGCAGTACCAATCTGTTAGCCTAACGATTACCTGTCCAGATTCTAGGTAAGCTATGATTGTGAGCACATCGCGTGCATTACAACTGCCTCCGTAATTACTCGGTGTTTTATATGTGGTTTGTTAGTTATATGATCACATATCTATCGTGTGACGTGGCTGTTGGCTATTGTTTTTAACCGACTGTTTTAGATGGGTAATATTTTGATATACAAATTCGAGAGTAGCGGCATGCGAATTTCACAATGAAATTTACATATGCTAAAAATAACACAGCGTTTGTTGGACATCAATAATAGTGAAAATTGAGTCCGCCATTATACCTCTATATTTTGTATGAAATGAAGGGAACTGACCTGTATTGATTTTTGCTGAAGTTGTGTAAGCTTCTTAAAGCTTCTGAATTATTCGAGAACACCACTGAGAAACAGTGAAGGAAAATATCGTGAAGTCACCTGAGTTCCAAGTACCTATTGGTATCTGGAATTGCCAACCTGTAGTGATCTCGAAATGTTTCCAAAAGAGTTAAGCTTAGGGTAGGGCGTTTTATAGTGTATAAAGGATTGCCATACACTGACACAAAAACGCGGATGACGTAGCACGGCTGTTCAGGTTTAGTCAGTAAGAGTCTGACACTACACATTTCCTCCCCCGAGGGAGTGGGTGTCCATGAGGATTTCCTCGCCTTTATAAAAAAAAAAGGGCGTTTCATAGTGATGATCAGAAATGATGGATACTCCACGCCTTTAACTGATCTAGCACGACTTTTCCTGTAACCCTGTATATTTATGTATATCATAAATGCAAATGTCTTTACTACCGCAGTACCCCAGCAATAAGCTGTATTATTGTATTATCATAAAACATTTAAGTTCTCCGAGCCGGTGGGAGCCCTCACATCCCCCGCATTACGTAAACATGGCGACTGGATGTAACAAACGCGGTCAGTGACCTCTCTGAAATACACTGGTATTCGGTAACGAATGTTATACTGTCAATAATACAAACAGATAGATATCTGTTAATATTATCTTGAGATTTGGGAACGAAAAAATACTTCGATTTCCATTCCATGTGGGATGAGTCTTTCACTTTAGGTGGCCCTCACAAATGGCTTCCTTTTAAATGGCTCGAGTAAAACCAGTTTTAATACAAAACAAACTAAATTGAAATCGCTCAATCCGTTCGGGAGCTATGATGACACAGACTGACACGTCAAACTTATAACACCCCTCTTTTTGCGTCAGAGTTAAAAAGAGGATCATAACTTAAGTGATAAACTTCCTACTTTGATACTACATTCAAGTATACAAGAACACAACCTCCACATAACGCGAAAATAAGTCCTCATTAACATAAGGATCTCGTAAAAAGTAATATCCCAATACACATTCTCCCATACCTCAATGAAACATTCACTTCATATTCACAAAACTTTTACTTTCATATTCCCAACATTGGTCACGTATCGATTCCTGCAAACCTTGCATCCGTCGACCCTGAATATCATCCTCGGCCTCTTTCACTCTCATTGTTAGAACATGTGTGCGAGAGGGACGGGCGATCGTGCAGCCGAGATGCGGTGAAGTAAATGAGCCATAAAGTGTGTTATACAAGTACTTCAGAAGTTGCACTCCACACGAGATTGTTAAAACCTGGACAATTATACATACTACTTACTAGAAAAGAATGTTCCAAATGTATGGGAATATCTTTTCGCCAAATGACGTGACTTTGCCTAGTCACTTACATTTGAGCACTCTTTAAGTGTACCAGGTTTTGTTTGTGCGGAATGGCGCAGTGATCTATAAGTAGGTCTCGGCCTGCGGCGGGTCCCGCATTGCGCCGCGCGGGCTACTGACCGGCTGTTTGTACAAGGTTGGCGGGTTCGAAACCTGGCACGGATCCTAGATACTTCTGAGACTATATTGGAAATATGCCTGAGAATGATAACACTAGATCGTGATAATTATAATGCCTATTGAGTGCGACAAATGGTACTCTTTCTCGACAAAGTGACGTGGTTTATACTTGCCAGTTCCAGAACTTTGGGTGAAGCGATCAGAGTAATAACGAGCCTTGTTAAATTCATCTAGTTACAAATAAGTGCTACTTACTCTACGACAATGTTCCACAAATCAAACATTCTATACAACTAGGCATATCATCCCATTTCACGCATATCCCCTGGTCGTATCCAACCGCAGTGCACCTTCTGCCGCGCCACACATACCGTATGACATTGACACACAAGGGCGCCGCAGCTGAGACGCGTCCCGGCGCGGAGGCACTGACCTTGCACAACATGCTGTTACTACTGCTTCGGTATTTGATATGGACTCTTGAATTGTGGGCATGATGGACCAAGGAGTTTTAATGTGGGTAGGAGGATACCACCGTGCATAGCATAGACATACGCGTAGGGTAGTAGGAACTGCTTTCTGTTAGCTTATGATGCAGGATTGTTTGTTATGTGGAAACAAAATCCCGCTACGCGTATTTTAGAAGTTTTCATGCTTCTATAACTGAACCCAGAAGATGAAAGAAGATTTGTCTTCCTGGCAGTAATGGTCACCTGCTCTAAGAGAAAGAGCTTTAGGTCACGTGGTTACATTTATAGGTCTCCAGGTTAAGCTTTAAAGTGGAAACCAATTAAGTAAATCAAGAGATCATATTAATCTCAAATTCTAGCGGCATATTTGAGTATCTTAAAAGATCTGTTCGGTATAAGTAAAGTAACGAATAATTATCTTAAAACTCAGTTTTTAAGACTTCAATCAAACACTTTGAATAATGACTGCAGCTATGTCAAATCTCTCAATATTACATTTCGCCACAAAACCTCTCTGTAAGTCGAAACAGTGTAGGTACGACAACCAAAAATATCGAAGCAAGTTCTCCTCGAGTATTTTCGTTAAAACATTCAGTATCTATTGTCGTTCACTGCTGGTTATAAAAGGCTGGTGTAAAAGTTAATGTGCCCGCACCCCCCCCCCCGCAACTCTCCCTCATCCCTCAGACACCCCTCACCGCTTGATAGCCTGCCTGGCAGCATTAATATCTAAATGTTTGTATGTCGGAACAAGTGGTAAATGATCCTACTTATCTTTTATGTTATTAAGGAAATTACCCTCCTTCTGGCGCAATCGGCTAAAGACATAGAATTGTGATGTAATTTCCGTAATTATTACATTAGCAAGCTCGTAGTACGAAAACTACATACTCGAATCCAATCAATACTAATATTATAAATGCGAAAGTAACTTTGTCTGTCTACTGCGCTTTCACGTCTAAACCACTGAACTGATTTTAATGAAATTTGGTACAGAGATCGAGTTGAAATTGAGAAAGAACATAGGATAGTTTTTATCCCGGACTTTTGAAGAGTCCGGTAATTTATGTAAAATATTATGTAATCTCATAGGAAGGATTTGTGGTCTACCCCCCCCCCCCCTCCACCTTATCACCGTTGTGTAAACGAGAAATTACTCTACACTATCCAACACACCATCTCACTCCAACAATACGCCCCAAATCCAAAAAGTTTCAGCAATCATTCAGATGACATAAAGCACCATAGACTGGAACAATATCTGTCTGTGAGTACATATGAAGCGCCTTCAGATGACTCCGTCCATTGTGAACGGCGCCGCGTGGCTGCGGGCCCCAGGACACGCGCCGGAGACCGTCATGGACCAGTAGGTGACTGATAGAATCATACTATTAACTGAATTTATGAGGAACTGAATACTGGATAGCAGTTCCTGAAAGGTCAATCAATTGCCTGGTTTATTGTTTTAGTGGAATTTAAATTAAAACTTGACAAATATGGGTTGGTAAGTCTGGGAAGAAAATATTTAGAACTCGGAAAAGAAAAACAACAAATTGATAACAGACAGTCAATTCAATAAAACAAAAAGAAACGACAAAAATACAAACTATCTACTATAAAACTATAAATGACAAATCCAATAATACTTCGTAAAAGCTTAGGGATCAATAATATATACAATTTTGGTAAAGTGACCTTTATACATAAACCTCAATTCACAGCTTCCCCTGGGACTCACATAATACACTTTACTTCGAAAGGTTCGTAATATTGTCCGCTTAGTGGTATGAAGGTTAGATTTAAAAGAGTAACTTATAGTTTTTTGCCGGTTTTTGTCCATAGGAACATTTTGGAACCTTGCACCTAGAGCCAATGCTGTGCACTGCAGTGTGTGGAAAACGGCCTATTTGCAATAAAAACAGTTCTTTAAATAATCTATTATTATGCCCTTCATTTAAGAGGTACGGCAAGACTCCGATACCCTCAGACTTTACAGAGTATTCTCCACCGACACGAGCCTCTATGTATTTTTGACGGAAACTTTTGCGTTTAAGACTTGCTTTGTGTACGAGGGGCTTCATAATTGAAATGAGATGCTCCTGCTTTACGGAGTCATTGAAAAGACGAACTAGAAGAAGTGGTTGATATTGGAGTACAAGGCTTGAATCATAAAAAGTATATTCTTTTTAGAACATAGTTTCATCACTTTCCCCGAGAAGACAATAATGTTTGTAGTGTAGGCACTAATATAAATACATGCGACCTACTTGGCAGGGAGCTGTCTGAGTCACCGGCACCACGTGCGTCTGTTGCCGTATTATAATAGTTTATTGTCATACAGATCACGATATGAGACTGCCTTATGTTGCGTCTATTGAACAAGTTAACAGGAGTATTATAAAACATGAGAAGTGAACATTATGCTATTGACCTTGGGTGTACGATAGTTGGAAATAAAACTAGGGGTCAAACCACCACCTGTACTGCATTTGTGATAGAAAGATAAAGCTATACATGGTGCAATGAGCCGTGCCTCTTCTACAACTATCAATCTTACTTCTGGGAGCGCAGTTAGTACTTCAGAAGGTCTTTTATGGGCTTTTACTTTGCTAAAACTGAGGTATCCTCATTGACACCCACTCCCTCGGGGAAAGACACGTGTAAAGTCAGTCTCTCACTGACTAAACTACGTTACGCGTGTTTTATGTCAGTGTATGGCAATGCGTCGCAATCCTTCATACGACAACAATGGGTCTGTTCCACTTCTCTCCACCTCTTAGAGAACCTTTATATTAGAAAAATAGGGATTCGCTTCGACGCGGCGACGCTACGTTATAATGCTCCACCAATAGAGAAGTATTACTTCAAGATGAGTAGGAAAGACGCCTAGATCTAGATAAGGATATTGTTACATAAACGATATGATATCTCCAACTAGACAAAACACTACAAAACTTACGCTCGGAGATGAATATCAGCTGACGTCACACAGATAAGACACGACACGCTCGCTGCCTGTCGAATACTGGAGATGTGGACATGGTCAGCAGTTTTTACCATCAACAACTTATACCTAAAGAAAGGAGGCTCAATGAGGGATTGTTATCAGCGCAGGAAGCTGGCAAAGATCCAATTTAGGATAATCAACGAACGTTTAAACTTTGAAAATTTTTTGTAGAGAAAAAAAGCCACTTCAGGTGTAAAATCTACGCATTAGAAGTAGTATATCAGTAAGTCAGGCACAAGCACTTACAAGATTAATCGTAAGTTGAAATCTCGGTTAGAATTTGGTTTTTACCGACGTGTGACTTTATTAAACCTCACTTCAATCAATCTGACGGCCTATTCAGACTTTTTAAGGCCAAGTCGTAAATTGTGACAATAACATTACGTATTATTAGGTAAACGCATAATTCACAAAGTGCAATGTACACATAGAATTTATGGAAGTAAAGCAGTCATCTAAACTGCAAGCGTCGTAGTAATGGTGTGTCACGGGCAATTATTCAAACAATAAATTGCCGCCCATACAAATTTACATAAACGCTCCCACATTCGCTAAAAATATCATTATTCCAATGGATCAAGAATTCTAGGAATACCGTATTTTTCCTTTTTCCGTTTCTATAAGAATCAGTAGTAGTAGTGCTCTGACCATAAAGAACAGGATCCTATGCTAAGGCTCTGCTGCTGTTCGTTCATTACCAGGTTAAGCCCCATGAAACGTGACACATGTTAAGCAACGTTGGAACAGCAGAAAATTAGATGGGACACCATTTCTAAATTTGTTTTTCTTTAGCCATTTCATACGGAACGTTATTTATGAATCCTTAGCCCAATACACCTTAAGTTTCAAGGTAATAAATGCGGACAACATCACATACATTGTTCTGAACCCAAAATAAGTTGCTAAAGCGCTTGTGTTATGGAATTCAGATACAACGAAGATACCACAAACACCCAGACCCGAGACAATGTAAAGATGTGAATTTTTACATTGATCCGATCGAGGATCGAACCCGGGACCTCAGAGCTAGCGACACCTTGCAACGACCAACGACCAACGGAGGTCGTCGAAGATACGACGGCATCTGTGGCCACCTCCGTAGTACTCCGGCCCTTCCCTCCACTTCTATGTTCTATGATCACTCAGATGGCTACTATTTTTACTCGTCCCGGTCACAGCAGTCAACAAACCATTCGCTAGAGCTACTCCAACACACATTCCTACCACAAATATAACGCCGCGATATAAACCTGTGTGATACGGAAATGTCAACCACGTGGATATTTTAAATGTTTTATAGTAACTATCGTGAGACTGAATCATTATGAAATGATGTAACGGTTTACTCACGCGTATTTATCGGGGTAGCCCGACTATTTTCGGACTCAACCGGAGTCCTTAGTAATGAGCTGACGCGGCTGGTTCGCAAGTGGAACTGACGGAACGGACCCCGGTTGGGTCCGAAACTAGTCGGGCACACCTGAGTGAGTAAACCGTTGCATCATTTAATAATTTTAAATGTTTACTCTTAAATATTAAGATTTAGACAGAATTTATCCCGATTTTATGTTCCCGTGATATCATTTTCTATCATAGCGGGCGGGCCGGCGGGCAACAGCTAGTCTATAATAACGCTATAATACTTCCTTTAATATCACATACAAAAAACTGCAAGTTTTCTTCATGAGCAGTGTTTTTCAGCACATTAATAACTCATCTTTCAAAGGTTTCCCTTATATTTTGCCATCATCAATCATTGTTTTTCCAACATGGCGCCAATTCTTCCTCACTGAACAAAACCAGATGTACCTTATGTGTTATAAATCAATCAATGGCCTTGCTCATTTATTTTGATATTAGTAGGCGTGACGATCTATATAATAACCTAACATAACCTTCGAAAGCAGCAGAACACCAATATCGCTAAATACCATGCCTCGTAACTTGTAGATGCAATGTAAAATTAAATGATTTAAAAAAAAACAATTATGAATAGATTATTGAAAAAAAAATGCATATCGGACTCGCGATACTGAGGGACAGTTACACAACTACACGAAAACTAATCTTAGCTCGGTTTTTATTGATTTTTATAGCAGGGAACAGAAATCCATAAATTATGAGGTGTTAAATATCTAGCCATAACGGTTCATGTGATACAGCGTAGTAGCAGACGGCCACACGCTCAATCAAAGCTGCCCCAATAATAGGGTCCTGTTTTTACCCTTTGGGCACATTTTGTCTATAAACACACTACCATGAAAAAGTAAACGCGGAAACAAACTACACTCCATATAAGAACGAGAGAGCCGTACTTATTTGTATAGCTCCATCTTTCTCATAGGTATTTGTCGAGGTCGCCGCCTACACCTCGGCACACGTCTCGAGGCGCCCTTGATAACACTGTGACGTCACATTCGGAGACTCCTGATTCACCACACGAGTACCGCCCAGTAATTGTTCATGTTCAAACAATGAGATGATTGCTTTATTGAACGACGATTGTACACGGTCAAAAGTAGTCTGGCCTTATTCGAGGATCATTAATTTGTTAACATTATTAATTAATGTTCTGATATATAAGTTAAGAACTAATGAGTTCTTTTATCTTTTATCTGAAATGTCATTTTAGAACCATGCACTTAGTCTTTGAGAGGAACTTGTTTTAGGTCTTATTTTTTTGATAAGGCGGTGGAATCCTCATGGACACCCACTCCCTCGGGGGAGGAAATGGGTAGTGTCAGACTCTTACTGACTAAACCTGAATCGCCGTGCTACGTCATCCACGTTTTTCTGTCGGTGTATGGCAATGCTTTGCAATCCTTCATACAACGACCGCGGGCCTGTTTTAGGCCTGCTAGAAATCAAAACATTTCGATATTCTTGCATTATTTGGGTAAGAGTCAGTTTAAGATGAAGACTGAAGCCACTCTTACACTCTTAGACCACCCAAATACCCTATGTAGGTATGTATTCTCCTATGCTTGAGATACCAACCTCTATGAGTGCGTTAAGCGGTAGTCGGGACTCTGAGCGTTGTGACTACACGCGGAGTCACATCGCCTTGTATAGTTCTAAGCGTGGTGACATTGCATACATCAGACATTTTATATCTCCAAGGTGTACTATACTTCAAGTGTTGTATAAACTTTTACTTTCGAGTGGTAATGACCGTCCGTGTTCAGTATCGAGCTCTGCAGGCTAATAAGTAACTGCCCACGTCTTGTGACTCAGTTCCGACTCACAAGAATGACGTCCTCACTACATTTACGAATAACGAGACATTTTTTTATTTAAAATTGTACTTGCCTACATTATGGGTTTTGCGGATCGCGAGAGGTTTCAAGAACATACAAATCACATGAAAATAGTACAGTACTTTAAAATTGTCTAGACTTTAAAAAAGACTGCGACTCCTGAGTTGTTTCGACATTTCTTCCTGGGGTAGTCAGATAGGAAATGTCGACTACATCTTTAAAAAAAAAGCCATGTAAAAGTGATATTTCCTAGTTGCATTATAAATGATTTCATTTCACTTCAGCCAGATTCAGAACATTATCCCAAGAGAGGGTCACGGAAAATCGTGCGCAGTGGTCATTAGACTGGCGACCTAAAACACTCCGACATCCATGCAGTGTGATAGAATTCTCGAATTTCGCGTCATTAAATCAAAGCATTCAAATATAGAGTTATGACTAATTCTCTATCTACAAGAGGAAGTCGGTGATAAGGCATCCCTTTATCAAACGCCAGATATATTACAAGATGTTTGATCTCTAAATCTTATCTCTTACACAACAAACGATCAGATCACATTAAGACGAGCCTCTCTGCTTATCAGTCAACCTCCTAGAGTCGGTGACAGATAACACAAGGATTCTGAAAGGTCGATCAACAAGAAAAGATGATTATGATGATTTTAGGTTTTAGTAACCGACGTTTCGACACGAATAAAATCCGTAAAAGAAGTTTTATTTCAATGTCTAGAATTCACGTGAACCTAAGAAACCACTAAAACATGATTACTTGAACATTATGACTAAACATGAATTCCCAATCTCAGAAACAGGAATGAAAATTCCGCAGTTAGCAAGCATTGGTGGTCCATTCTTCTGTAGCCTTTGCCCAGCAGGTATACGATTATAGGATGATGTACTATTACATAGACAGCAATGAAATAACCACATGAGGTAAATTCAAGGGCATCATAAAGTTGAATAAGGTCATAAGGTCGTAAGATAGCTATAAAATTTGATGAGGTCTGTAAAGTATTAAATTAAAAGGTTCAACAACAAATACATCAAAGAATATAGTTATAAAGAGATATAAGAAACCTTTATTGCTAAGTCTATGGTCTCAAGACTACAATGTGGCTCTAGTGGCCCTGCAACTGTCGAAGGCACTACAGGGCTTAGACCAGCATCTAGCTTCCGTAACCTCCAAAAAACCAGTGCTATTAGTAATAAGCTCCACCCATAACGTTCATGAGGTTTTGAGAAACGTTCCCATTGTATCTGATTCGCGACAGTTACCGCACAGTCTACAATATTACCGTGGTTTCCACCATCACGCATTGTTTCACTATTTATTTACATAACAAATAAATACTCCGAAACTAAAATATACTGAAATGTGAGTATACTGTGTCGATTGAGGTCAGGGCCGCGTGGGGCAACCGTGAGAAATATCAGGCGTTACCGCTTCTTATTATTGTGTAAGTACTACGTTTGTTATTAACAATCAAGCTTATGTCACTGCCGACAACTTGCGAGGACGCTGAGTATCTGGAGCTTTTTATCCAAATCGGTTTAGCTGTTTTGGAGATCGAACACACAAATGAAGCTTATTTTGGAAATAGAAACAAATGGGTTTGGGATTCGTAAGTAAAGCAATGGTAAAATAATAGGGTTTTAAGGAAGAACTTTGCAAGGAAAATGCATGGATGAATTCTAATTAGTGGCACGCAGAAAACTCCGAATTGAGTTGAAGCTTTGGGACATAGATAAAACCTGGACGGTCACTTTAAATTTTGATACACAGTGAACAAACATATCATAAGGAAACTTGACTTCTAAATCTTGGACCCTGAAATCAAGAACCCAGAGCTAGCAAGCGTCAATGGCCAATTCTACTTCTACATGAGAAGAGGCCTGTGAACCGCGGGACACTTATAGGCAGGTCTTATTATAGGGCGAAGGGAATGTTAGGAACGCGGATAGATCTAGACAAAGCTAGTCCTCTATAAATACTGGACGGAACATCTCCAAAAAGAGGAGAAAGGAAACTAGGAAACGATAGGCGAAGCTAATTTAGTATTCGCAAATGCCCTACATGGCACTATCACCACTATAGCTGATGCATATAAGGTGTGTAATACCGTAGCAGGTCATATATTTGGAGTCCACTGACCTGTACATGGGGTTATGACCATTATTCTACATAGTTATAAGGTGCATAATTGCGTGGTAACTGATAGTGGTAATGTGAGTCACGCCAGATACTATATCTCTAATTAGATCGGAGCGGCGCGCGGCGGCTCAGTGGTTGGGCGTGTGATTTACTGAGGATCGCCGGTTCGAATTACACAGTTGTAAAAAGTACTTAATAATCTTTTTTAGGATTAAAACTTGAATGACCTAAAACTTAGAAGTGTCTTTTTCACGTCCGTTAGAAAAGTTTCACGTTAATTATGGTCTCTACTAGTTAACACTAAACTATTTTCTGAGTCAGAAAAAAACTAAAAAAAGTATATATCAAAATTCCAAGCCCAAAATGCAACAAATAAACAGGAAAATGCAGTCGCATTTAATATTTTAACACACATTATAAATCAATTTATTTATACAACGCATGACAATCTGCATGATAAGTGGTCAAAGATTTTAAAACTATAAAATCGACACATCCATACTACAATATAAATAAACTTACATACGTATTCTCTACGACCAAACGTCACGCCAATAATAACGTTTCCATGTTCACAGAAACCAGTCAGACACGCACACATACATAACAAAACTTATACAAACAAATCGTAACTTTTACTTTCACAAATAATGCTATATGTTTAGAAAATATTTAGTCAATGGGTATTCAAATGTATTTTTAGGGACTTATCGACTATAGGCGTTGAAAACGGAGATCGTTGGATACCGGACACTGTCATTGCCTTGTGTACATAAGAAATTCCTAACCTTCTATCTTCTACTAACATTAATTAATTTTAAACGACTTTAAAAGGAAGGAGGTTCTCAATAGGGGCCGTTTTTATTTTGTGTCTAGTTCTCTGATGAAATTTACGAGATTGTTTTATTAGGCACGATGCGAAAGGCGGACTTCTAGTCCCAATAAAAAAAAACATTGACTTTACTTCAATATTTTTTTTACTTAGCAGTTTCTATAACAGAACTTAAATATAAAACGATAAGCAGAAATCCTACTGCATCAATGTATTGTCTCAAGACATTATCTCACATCATTTAGCTGCCTGCATCATAAGTGATGACGTCATCACATTGATTAGATTAAGACCACACCACGGTGTCACCTTACAAGGAGACTTCGTCAACTCCACTTATCTTGGGAGGTAAAACATACTATCCTTTACAATGACATCACTACCCTATGAAAGTAAAACCGTCCTATCATGAACAAGATTCCTACTCCTTCTTCTAGGTGTGTGTGAGGATGACAGCGGCATACACGGCGTCTAACGGCATCTCTCTTCCACAAATGCAATAACATCTCTTTCTGAGGTGATGGTAGTCCCTCATGTGACAGTCGTGGTTTACGCATGCGCAGCGCTAGCCTAACTGTACCGTGTCGTGACGTGACGTCATAGCTGCGCTAATAAGGCCAGATCATTCAAGGCGAATGGGAGCAAGGACCGGTAGCGGCATCATACAAATGCAATAGGGCAATTGACGGCCTTTTTCGGCCTGTGTGGTTATGGGTTCCTCGAGAACTATGGCATAATTATTTTTCCTCTATTACTTTAGTTCAGCTACTTTCAAGGAGCTATTAATTTCACCCAACCATTGAGATGAGGTTCAATCAATCAAAGTCAAAGCGGGTAGAGGGCACGGCACCAAGGGTAGAGAGCTTATCAGACAACACAGGGCCTTTTTTACAGGAGTATTATTGCCTCTGTGGAAGAGAAACGATGCTCTGCAATGTTGTGCGCTGTCTCATCACTTTTGGAGAAGGAGGTAGGGGACACCGTCATCACGTTTGTTTAAATTGTCAATACACGTATTAGTAAAATAACACAATACAAAGATGCAATGTAAGCGTCTGACCGGAGGGCGACGCGGTGCGCGTGCGCCGGTCTCAGGCGAGCGTCCCACTTAAGAAAGCGTCGCGATAGATATAGAGAGCTATGTTATATTACTCCTATTTAACAGTTTCTTGGGAGACTCCAAGAGAGTGTTCTTTTTTTGCAAACACAGTGTATACTATGCGTTTGTGTCTACAATTCCTTCTACACGCGTCTTTCACGCGTAACTGCCTGAAGATATTTTGATAAAATTTAATATGAACACTACCTTAACACTCATCTCATCTCTCATCTCAGCCTATCGCCGTCCACTGCTGAACGTAGGCCTCCCCCAAAGAGCGCTAACCATCCCGGTCTTGGGCAGCCCGCATCCATCCACTGCCAGCCACCTTCTTCAAATCATCGGTCCATCGTGCCGCAGGGCGTCCTACACTAACCTTAACACTACCTAACATAGATTAATAATTGACCTTGAAGAAACGATAAATGAGATTTCCACAGGTGAAACAGAGGTAAATAAGATTTTCACAAAGTTAGAACATATCTACTAAATAATAATCAACAAGTTATGATAACAAATTACGATACAATTTCATGAATAAACTGTCGCATTGAGTTAATTCTTATCGAGACACAAAGTTGTAATCAATTACGATTACTCTAATAAATACTTCATACTAATTACTGAGATAAGGGTGTATTATCATTGACAGCTGTCAATGTCAAGCGAAAGGTCGTTACGCAGCCGTTGTGACGTCACACGCAGGTATTAAACACTCATTGAGGCGAGGCGAGAATATCAAATAATTAGCTATTCATTGCTGGCTGCGATATATAGCTTAAGGTACCAGAAATACTAGTTGCGCAATGTACCGGCTTCAATAATGTATTTTAATTAATTTATATTGTTGATCATGTTCTTATCTATCCGTAGGTGTATTAATATTACATTAATTGATTTATATTTAGAAGGCATTTGACTCGGATAACTTCTAATAATGGTTATTACACGAACAGTAAAAATCGCATAGTCACCGTTACATATCCTACTTTGAGCGTCGTGCTTCCAACATGGGGCAAGCATTTGTGTGGCTACTGAATGTCTCATAAACACTGCAATATATTAGGTGCAAATTCATAATAGCAAGAGAAGCAAGACTCACGATACTAAGGGCTCTTATAGAAGCTACAAATTGGCTGAAAAATTAATGCAAGAAAGAAACATTGTCACACACAGTTCCTAAGATACATAATCATAGCGGACCCTTAAAGGGTTCCGTTTGACCCCATGTGAGTATGTGCATTAAACACTAATTAGGTATTTTTCTATGTCTTTCGCCTATTAGATCCTACCGCACAACCCTCGTGTGTCACAACCCTCGGTACTTGATCTGTGGGACAGTGAGCATTGTAACTTACGTTATAACATCGTACGTATCACGCAAAACCACTGAACGGATTTAGACGAAACTTTGTACACAGATAGTTTATAACCTGGATTAACACATAGGATAGTTTTTATCCCGATGTATATTCCCGTGGGCTTATTTACTGCTGGTTAAAGCTATGGTCATAATACAGTAGGTATATGTATTATGTTGTGTGCGCTAACGCAACGCAGGTGACATACTTGAGAGGTGACGTGAGACAAGGACGAGTATACTGTGGCAATCGAGACTAAGAGATGAAATCAATACAAATAAGTTAGGTTTATATTTAGATATAGGTACAATCGGTATCTCAAACGAATCATATTACAACCAGGCTGGTCGGATCCTTCAAATATTTGAAGGTAAATCTAGTTAGGTGAGTTTTTGAATATGATTGTCGTTGCCAATTTACCATACAATTGAACTCACGAGATAATCCAGAGTTTCCAGACTAGGGTGTAAGTGAGTGTTTTTTGTACTTATGGGTAAGATTCGGCTTCAAAGCCACCAGAACAAATAGTATCTCGTGTTTTCTGGCAAATTATATTTAGGGATCCATGCCTTAAGTTGAACCAGAACCCTATTATTTAGGCTACGATGTCTAACAATAGCCCGTATCTCATGAACTAAAATACCTAGGCAGTAGAAAAATACATAGATGATATTATATTTACGTTGCTCTAAACACTAAAATTAAGAATCGAGTTTAAGCAACGATTGTTAATGACATTTTTTTTAATCTAGCCCACTGTGTCCCACAGCTGGGCAAAGGCCTCCCCCAAACCCTTCCACGATTCTCTGTCCTGGGCCTCATGGAAGCAGCCCGTGCGGTAAACGTCAATACCAATTTTTCATACACCTTCGTTTTTCCTAAGCCTACTTATACGGAACCCTCAAAAAATCCGAATGACACTCGACCGGTTTTATTTAAAATGTATCCTTATAAAGAATTATACATATATTATTTTAAAATCAAGTCAAAAAATATATGGTCTGTCAATGCAGTGTCCACCCACGGTGGACAACAACAAGTCATCGTAACTCACTCGCAGGCAACCAGCTCCTTATGAGACAGAGCGCGGACCTTATACGGAACCCACAAGGCTGTGGTAATTATAGAGTTAATTGCAGTAGTTGTTGTGTGACACCTGTATTGTACGTATTTACTTAAGGATATGGATTTATAACTGACTTAGTAATTTTAACTGTATCTTATGTTTTGTATTCAATGTTTGTTAGGTCCAAGCAGAACAATTTTACAGGATTGAAGTCGATTCTTTTTTTGTTGTGCTCATAATAATATATTTATAAACAAATTTGATTGTGATTGAATAAGGACAAAGGTAATTTGGAATAATTTTTTTCTTGGTGTGGCGGCGGAATCCTTATGGACCTCTGGTCGGGGTAGGACGTGGGTAGAGTCAGACTCTTACTGACTAAACCTGAACCGCCGTAATGTCTACCACGTTTGGACAGTACGTAGCAATGACGACTAAAATAAAAGGAAAACCACGGTAGAGCTATATGGGACTATGAGATTTTTGGGCAGTTGGTACTGGCCTACAATACTATTCATGTACCTTAAGAATAAAGCTCTGAATATTATTAAATGATACAAAGGTTCATTCACGCGTACCTACTTAATAAAATTTATCGGGATTGCCTGACTTCGGGCCCAACCGAAGTCCTTAATCATGAGCTACCACGACCAATAAATACGCAATATGCAAAATCATCGTCGATGACATAGTCATGTCTCGGGTCGAGTCGCGATGAGGTTAGCACTGTAGCACAGGACCGTAGAAATTGGCACGAGGAAGGGGAGGCCTATGCCCAGCAACGAGAGGACAAGGGCTGTGAATGATGATGATGATGATGCAACATCTATTATCCAACATTATCCTCATAAAAGTTAGTATAAAAAGTGTTTTGTTTCTGCTTTACATTCAACATATACCCCAACAGTCGAGGTATCTCAGGTATCCATTACAAGTTGACAATCACCGCGTGGATCCGTGATCGTTCCCACCGCCGCGGCATCGACTTGCTCACGGATTCGGATGTCAGTCAGTGGAGCGTGTGTTGTTCCCAGGGAAACGTGTTATTGTAATCAATTGTAACAAGTTCAAGAGAACTTGTAAGAGACGAGACCGGCGCGATGGTAAGTAAGTGGCGAATATCTATACATTTACTTCTGGTTAAGTATATGTAGAGATGGAGATCTTAGGATCGATAAGGTGAAGGTAGTCCTTCAGTAGAACAGCACTGGCCAAAAAGAATAAGTTTGTATTCCGAAGTGCAATTTGGCAGACTCCTTACTAAAGTTTAATATTTCTAACCCCGATTTTTTCGCCCTTAGTATGCCCAGATAGCCAGCTTTTTTTATCACTGGAATACTTCCTGATTCACGATCGCAAAAAAACCATTTATGATGTTTGAATCTATAAAACCGGAACCCTACTACTAAGGCTTCGTTCGTCTGTCAACAGGCTGTATCTCATGAACAGTCAAAGCTGGATTGATAAAAGCCTATTGTATGGATCGTTAAGTGTGGGGAGGCCTCACGCTTAAACAGCCTTTAAAATACGTTATTACAGTTGTAATATGACTGACATAAAACTTATTTTTACGTAAATAATTTATGTCAGATACTGTTATAAGGAAACTTGTATTAGACATATAAAGATATAAGTAGATATCTTTTATGAGATGATACCAAATGGAATAATACTCCGAATAGACATGAATGACGACCTAATTAATGCATTATTTTAGTTTTTAGATTAAGATGTCGTAAAAGCCAAAAGTTGAGCATCTAGAAAGACCTGTTTTACTAAATTCGTACTATTTGACCGAAATAAGATAACATTTTATGAATATAGGTATGTTCTTCTAGAATAACATCGCTGCATGGATAGCCGAGTGGATAACAAACTTTATGATGTATGCGTGAAATTACGTACTTAATTACGATTCGCATATCTATTTATTTATTTACGATAAAAAAATATATCATCTAAATTGTTTAACACACGAACAAAGAAAAAAATCAATTATCTTTAATTAATATATATATTCTGGATATCTATCTAACGGGGTAATTACATAAAGACAGGAAATTAGACAAGTATTAAACTATTTTCGTAACTGACGGGGAAACCCTTGCGCCAGCCGAAACACAGACAAGCGTGGCGGTAGACAAAGACGTTTCACAGCGATGTCACTTGATCTGGACACCTCGTACTCTGAGGTTAATCCTGGTACTGGTTATCATCGACTTAGAGCACTACGGACACTATACCGCGGTTTTCTGGGTTTCTGAGCAACCAGCACAACCTCCTCAAACCAGGAGTGAAAATAAATCTCTCGTCTTTTCTGTAGAATATTTCTCTTGAACGATTTCCGTACTATCGCATTCCTTAGGTAGTACCTACTGTCGGATATGCGATATAACATTGATAAGAGGTAAACACGATATACTCGGATATCTAAAGAAGTTGTCATCATTACTGTCTAGCAGACTTATATGAATAATTATTTTTTAATGACTCCTGTACATGTAGGCATTGAATCCTTGCGTCGCGATTCACAACATGCACAAATACACTCAGACTCAGAACAAGCACTTGTGTCCCCTAAACATAGTACATTAAAATAATCTGAAAACCAGATTTGTTCATTTCAATTTATTCTTTTATTAAGTAAATATGTATTTAATTTGCGAAAGTTAAAAACACTAGACGGAATAATAATGATATCATTTTAATACTTTACCAACATTTATGTGGTAAGTGCAAGTTATGAAAAGTAAGTAATTGTGTAAGTGCATACTTATTTATATTAAACTAGCTGTTGCCCGCGACTTCGTCCCCGTGGGTAGAAGATATAAGTTATGATTTATACCAGCCCTGTTTTTTTCACATTTTCCATTGTATGTTCGCTCCTATTAGTCGCAGCGTGATGGTTTATAGCCTACAGCCTTCCTCGATGCATGGTCTATTCAACACAAAAAGAATTTTTCTATTTGGACCAGTAGTTCCTGAAATTAGCGCGTTCAAACAAACAAACAAACTCTTCAGCTTTATATATTAGTACAGATATATAGATTTAGACTTGTCTTTTACCAATACTAAACTATCATGGGTTGTTTTCTTATGGCCCATCATAGAGTATCATGCAAGGACTTGGGGAGGCTTTTGCATAGATGTGGAATCAGTGGGCTAGATTAAAACATGGCCAAATTAGCTGACATTAGGAATGAAGAGACTTTTCACCCTTAGCATTAGAGTGATTTCAGTGTAAATTTTTGGTCTAACTGTTTTTTCTTTTAAGCAAAGAAATTCATAATCCAACAGCCATACTGATCTAAGTTCTTCCCTTGTGTTTGTCCCTCAATCACTTTAGTTTCAATGTTTTCTTTATTTGTGAGTATTATTGGCTAAACAGGCTAAGTATGTGAAAATTGTATTTGCATGTCACTTAACTTATGAAATACCACCAAATCAAGTGGGTCCACAAAGGCAAAATAACTTAAAAACATTGTTTAAAGGAACCTTGAGTTTAGAAATCGAAGTTATAATAATATTGTTACTTCTTTTAACACATATCTTATTACTTCAATTATATGAAACTAATTAGTTAAGTAGTGCATTTTTAATTTGATTTTTGCTTTACCTACATGTATATTTGAACAAGTAGCCCAAATGTATGTCAATCCTGGGTAACAGGGTTAGGTTAACGCTAGATAAATATTTCAATATCATTGATTTATCTCGCCAAAAACTTGTACTTTTACAGAAATTAGGGTGATAACATTTTTATCTCTAAACTTAATTAGAAAAATTTTGTTTTGAGTGAGTATTCAACTATAACTTTCACTCATAGATTTTCAAAAACACTCACTTTGAACTTATTTAAGTATTCCAACAAGACTCTAACAAGACAACTTAACAAACATTTAAGATAATGTAAGTACAACTGTATGTCTGTTTACTATCAATTTACAACAATTAATCAAACACTATTGTTCTACCAACAAAGAATACTTGTTTTGTTTCTGCCGAAGCTCCTTTGATGCTCACTAACGCAGTTATTGTGGATGTGTAATGTAAATGCACTCGTTCACCGTGTGACACAATAATAAATGCTACTTATAAAGTATTTATAGTGTGACTGATAAGATACTGGCTACATACATACCTACTTGTAATAAATTACTCATAACTTTCTTGTTATGAACAAATGGCTGAACAAAGTAATGCCTGTGCTTACTGTGTATGCTGTGGACGAGGTGGTTTCCCACAGTTAATTGTTATGATCTAGTTGTGGTAATAAAAAGTCTAATACAACATAATCATATGGCGGGCAGGCATGCGGCCACTGTGCACTCTCTGTGACCACTAAAAGTGAAAGACCAAGGCATTCGGTGTTCAGAAAGCTATAATGAAATTATGATAAAGCCTTAATTAAGACCATGAACTGTAGCACATTAACGCAAACAAATACGTTCGCGTTCCGCCTCCGTGCACTGCACTGCCTGCGATTTCACATCACGACAAGCACAACGAGCGGCCGCCGACTAGGGCCGACACTACGGTCTCCTTTGTGCGCGCCACGGGCCCTGACTCACGACTCACCAGCAGTTGAGCTTCTTGATCGCGCTGAGGTCCGACTGCTTCGAGCGCGCGATCACCATTTCTTCAGTGAGTCGCGCCATCGTTTAGCACTGCACTGACACTGGCGTTTGTATACAAAACTAGTAGAAAAACGAACACAGCGGGTATATTTACGGCGGAGTGTACGCGGAGCTCATCGCGGCGCGACACGCGACGGCAACACGCCCCGAGCGCGTCTAAATAACTAAAAAACAATAACCGATCTCGCACGACGTTTCCGCTCACTTGACGTTGGCGGTCGACTTAATTGCTGCGTAGGTTTCCACTGACTCACGACATACAGCTGTTTGTGTTTGCCGAACTCTGAGCCTGACTGTTATCATTCATGACGTTATAATTTTGTTGAGCATAATAAAGCTAATTATTTTTGTTTTCGAACGAAATTAAATCATTAGGTTTATTGCAACAATATTATCTCACAATTTCCTATTAATCAAACGAATAAAGATAGACGGATGAAAAGAAAAACCATTTCCATTTATGTCAAACTGACGCCAAGACAAATTGACAGCTCAAACAATGGAAATAGGATTGTCAAATTTCGTTCTGTACTGGTCTTGCTATATTGTATCATTGCTCTATCTTCTGCATGGATTTCTGAAAAATATCCTTGGTCTGTGGAAGAAGTACTGAAATATTTTCTTGCTTATTAAGATATAATAATGTGTAAATTTTTCATTATTCCTGTTTTTTAGTACAGCTAATAATTATTTTCCGTAAACTTGGAGCAATGGAGAGGTTTTTCACAATAGCAACACTAGTAATGACATTCCAGCTAAACAAAATTTGACGTTTGACAGTGACGTTCCAACGTCAACCGAGCCTGCGGGCTTGAGGTTTATTTTGAGTAAAAAGTTAAAGAAACAGATCTGAAAATGGATTCTAACGATATATTAGACGACAAGGACAACGGGCCCGAGGTACAGATCAACTTCCCAAGCTCCGTGATGAGCCGGATCGAAGAAATGATGGGAGGAACTGAGCAGTTCGATAGTGCAGAAGTGAGTGCTATTCTTTCGATGGTTCTCGTATTTCCTTTTGTTTTATTGTTAGATTAGACAGCTCACATCCATCTACCGTCGTAATATGTTCTTGAAACAACGATTTGATGACTGCTATTACAATTTACGAGCTAAAATCATTTGTCCCTGTTTAACTCCATTATTCTGTTCTGATAAAGAATTTGGGTATATTTCTATAGTTTAATCGATTGAAAATGAATCAAAATTCTGTTTCGTGTCAAATATTAAGGCCACAATGAACTTCAAAAGCAACAAAGCATATACAAAATGTATTTTAAGTTGTAATCTTAACTGTTCAATAATTCTATTATCATAGTATTTTATTGTCTTGTCATAGTATTTGTATTTATAAATACATTAAACTACAGGGAAGTACAGTCTAACACAATTATTTTGTTTTACAATTCCAGTTTGATGCAGTGGCATACATCAACCGAGTGTTCCCTACGGAGCAGTCCCTGTCGGGCGTGGAGAGCGCGGCGGCGCGCTGTGAGTTCCACTTGGCGGGCGTGGAGCACGACATCCGGCGCCTCGTGCGCGCTCAGGCCGAGCAGAGGGATGCCGGACAACACGCGCTGCTGGAGGCACAGCGGTGTATTGCAGAGCTGGCGTTACAGGTACACCTATTCTAGAATACAAAACGATATACAATAGAATGATTAAAAGAACTAAATGCAGGACAAAGTATGTAGTACAATTATAATGAATTGTAGATAAGTGACACTTTCTCTTATATGGTTCTAGAATGTTGTATGTCTACATGGTAGTTTAGTATAGGTATTTTAGGTTCCATGAGAAACAAGATTCTTGTTTCTATGTTCCTATATGCCAGAATTCAGCATAACTTTTAGAATGTACAACAAATCCAAACACCTGTGCTAAGACACCTAGAAGCAATGGCTCCAGTGTGCCTATTGGCTATTCATGCAGTCACCACAATCAATTGAAGACAATCAAATAATTGTGTAATTCTAATCCAAGACTCACTAACATTCCAAAAATGCCCGACAAACCTTCTTCTCCTACATTCCAGGTGGCGGACATAAACAAGAAAGCGGAGCGCAGCGAGAGCATGGTCCGCGAGATAACGCTAGAGATCAAGCAGCTGGACTGCGCCAAGTCCAACCTGACGGCGGCCATCACTGCCCTCAACCACCTGCACATGCTGGTGGGCGGCGTCAGCGCGCTGCGGACCATGACCGCCAGCCGACAGTACAAGGAGATCGTGCTGCCCATGCAGGCTATCATGGAGGTACGCGTGTGGTACTACTTGCTTAGTAAGATCTTATGTTTTTAAACTTTTTAACTAATTGGGGAAGTGACAAAAATGAAGATTTGTAGCGTTTTTTGTTTTGTGTCGCGACCAAAAAGCCTAAATATCTGATCAACAGCCGCCCTCCTAAATGATAATAAAGTTTTATTATTATGATGGTTTCTGTATCGAATGATTATCTCATATTCACTTTGCAAATTCGATAGTTTTTGTTTCAATAGTAGCTTTGTGGAATAATAAAACCCTTGGTACAGTGGTAGCTTTAATGGCGTGGCCAGCCCATATTCATTCACTGAGATAAGGCTTCCCCAATTGCACGCCATCGAGATCTATCTTGCTCGCATCCAGCTCATGCCAGCCATCTTACACCTTACATCAATAAAGTTATGATGTCACGGTTTACTCACGCGTATTTATCGGGGTAACCCGACTACCCAAGCGGAGTCCGGCGGCGGGATCGCGAGTCGAACTTCGACTAGCGATCCCGCCGCGTCTGCTCATGATTAAGGACTCCGGTACCACGGTTCCACGATAGTTACTATCAAAATATCAATTAAGTTGCTTAAAGCCCAGCTATTCTCCAGTACTAGAACTAACTCCATTGGTCCATGTGTAGTTTCTCCTCCTCAATCCTCAGTGCCACCTACAGTATGTATTCCGTATCCTCTGGGCGGGCAGGTGTTGCAGCACTTCGAGTGCTACCGCGAGATCCGCGAGCTGAGCGCGCTGCGCGACCAGGTCACCGCCATCCGCCGCCAGCTCGCCGCGCAGATACTCGCCGACTTCAAGGAGGCCTTCACCGGTACTTAGCCCTAGTAACAGGGATACAAAAACATTCATACATTCAAAATATCTAAATAACCAAGCAAATTTTTTTAATGTCGCTATGGAAAGTTTATCAACATCGGTCTAACCATTTTTGTAGTTGTTAATTGCATTGTCATCGGGTTTGAAGATACCCTGAAAATTTCAGCCTGCTAGCTTATCGGGAAGTGCCTTAAAATTAAGTTGCAAAAATCCAACCGGAACAACAAACAAAGAAGAAAGAGAGTGTATAAAAAAACGTGGGAAAATACTAATTTTATATTCTATGGAAATCTGTTTGACAAACTAAACAGATTTGTATAACTGTATTCAGTTAAATACCCTATTATTATTGTGTAATTGTCACAGAACTTTGAACCTTATCCCAATACCTTTCGGTCTACATTCCAGCGGGCAGCAAAGCCACGATTCCTCAGCGCACTCTAGCGGAAGCCTGTGGAGTTCTGGACATCTTGGAGAAGAAGGTTAAAGACGACTTGCTGCACTGGTTCATAGATGTTCAGCTGCAGGTAGATACTACACTCTTTTATTCTTACATTTATTCTGTTAGAGGCCTATCAGAACGAAAGAAAAATCATTTATTTACAACCTCTTGAAGTAATGCAGACCAGCTTTTTGGTCTAGTGGTTAGCGGCAGTTAAAGTGAAGTTCGTGGGTTCGATTCCCACCCAAGACTAATTTTTGTTTAATCGAAGTCGAAATTACTTTAAAATTATAAAAAATATCTAAATTATCTATATGTATTTATAAGATCTCAAATTACGTATAGTTGTTTAGTCCTCCCATTAAAACCTCCAGTTAGTTGTGTGACACTAGACGTCGCTGTGGACTGCATGACATGCCCCCCCCCCCCCAGGAGTACCAGCACCTGTTCTCGGCGGAGCAGGAGTCGGCGTGGATCTCGCACGTGGAGCGGCGCTACGCCTGGCTGAAGCGGCATCTGCTGGCCTTCGAGGAGGGCCTGGCGCAGCTGTTCCCGCACTCCTGGCAGCTCAGCGAGAGGATCACGCTCAGCTTCTGCAAGGTAACACTAACTACCCACTGTCACACAGGCACCACGTGACCTTCAATAGGAGCTTGATAAATCTTAGCGACTGTAACAGTGCGCAAGGCGTGGTTATTAATAGCAACTGTCCATAGTACTTCCTCATAATATCTTACTATAAGACTTTACACGTGACAGTTGGCCTTATATAGGTGCTTGAGAAATGTAAGCTACTGAACTGGGGACGTATTTAAAGGCGCAGTTCCAAAATGTCCTTCCTATGGTGAGGAACCGGAAAAACAATACTGTGGCGAGTAAGTCGCACGACTAAACGCAGCACAAGATCACGCCATTTTACGTCACAGCGTGCCGTGTGCAAAACAAGTTCCGAAAGCTCCGCCCACCTTGCGACGACAAGTTAACTTAGCGCCGCCTCCCAAGACATGGCGTCTGCGCATCCTTTGTTCGAAGCACTAATGAGGCAAGATGGCGGCGCACTCATCTATTGTCCACGCTAATGAGAGGGCGTAAACTCCTGCGCAAATATGCCAAGTGGGAGCCGTTTTTTATCATACTGTTTAGTATAAATAGCTGTGTATTTTCTAAGATTCATTCATTACGCTTGTGTCTTGCTACCGCAATATAACTCTGTCGCTTTCACCTGGCATTTTATTCCTTCGCTTATCATCATATTCCTCATTGCTTCTGCTATACCCACCTGTATTATCTACGCAAGTAGTATACTGTAGCCAGCATATACCAACGGAGTCCTATACTACTTCAATACAAAATGGGATAGTCTCGAAGAATAAAAAAAGATATAAGAATGTACGAGTTCACATATATGCATCAAAACAGCTGTTGTTTAGAATGTACACACACATCGCAACTACTACGGATTATTTCCAATCCTGCCCGTCCAGCATACTTGCCCATTGAAAAGCAAAATCTATAGATCCTGAGATTACCGCCTTCAACAACAACACTATAATATACCTGTCTATAACGTCAGTATGTACTCCCAGTCTACTTCTACTTCTGTTCTGTTCTGTCCTGTGCCACCAGATAACGCGGTCGGAGCTGAGCAAGCTGATGGCGGCGCGCCGTAACGAGGTGGACGTCAAGCTGCTGCTGTACGCCATACAGAAGACCTACAACTTCGAGCTGCTGCTGCACAAGCGGTTCACAGGTACGCACACACGCACACACAGAGAGAGAGATGGAGAGAGACGGAGAGAGAGATACACACACACACACACACACAGAGAGAGAGGGAGAGAGAGATACACACACACCTCATGAGGCTCATACGTGGCTCTTGCATGTGTCGAATATAATTGAACGTGTATGAAAACGACTGGCCTGTTGGTTAATGGGTCTGACTGCTATACTGGTGGTCTCGGGTTCGATTCCTACCCAGGACAAATGTTAGTGTGATGAGCTCGATCATTTGTTTTGTGGCTGGCCGTATTTTTCTAAATTATGTATGTATTTAGAAATATATAAAGTTTGTTTATTAGTTGTCTAGTACTCATAATACAAGTTATACTTAGTTTGAGACTACATGGCGTTGTGTGAAAGTTGTGGACATATCATTATACTAGCTGTTGCCCGCGACTTCGTCCACGTGGGAGGAGATATAAGTTAGGAATTTTTGAACGGAAGCAGTCGATAATCAATATTTTTCCCCGTTTAAGCTACATTTATATCTTCGCTCCTATTAGTCGCAGCGTGATAGTATGTAGCCTATAACCTTCCTCGATGAATAATAATAAATAAAAGCGGACAACATCACATACATTGTTTTGAACCCAAAGTAAGTTGCTAAAGCACTTGTGTTATGAAATTCAGATACAACGAAGGTACCACAAACACCCAGACCCGAGACAATGTAGAAATGTGAATTTTTACATTGACCCGGCCGGGGATCGAACCCGGGACCTCAGAGCTAGCGACACCTTGAAACCGGTGCGTGCGCCACTCGACCACGGAGGTCGTCGAATGAGAATGTTCTATTCATCACAAAAATATTTTTTCAATTTAGACCAGTAGTTTCTGAGATTAGCGCGACATTTCGACAAATATACTTATTGCATGTACAACACTAAAAATGCCAGTGACAGGGTCTATCACCCTTAGCACGTATGGTACTTAACTTGAATATAACAACTGAAATACATTATAATTTGATATCGGCTAGGTACGGACTTGAGCGCGGAGTCTGGAGACGGTGACAAGCAGGCTGCCTTCGACGCGGACAACAAAGATGTGAGTTATAAACGTGCACTAGTCTAATTACAAGTTTAACTGTTTACTAGCTGTGCCCCGCTGTTTCTTTTGTGATGTTATTAAATCGCATACTTAAATTTAATTGTCTTTTTTAAGATAAAAAAATAAATAAAATTCTTGAAAATTGTAATGCAAAATGAAACACTGCATGGATGGGTGAGTGGATAAGGTCATCACGCCAAACCCACTATGACGTGTCGCGGGTTCGATCCCCGCGTAGGACGAGCGTTTGTGTGTGACTGGGTGTTTGCATGTATGTATGACTTCCATGTTTGTGAAACCCCCCGCGATTAAAAGCATTCACTCGTTCGTTTTAAAAAAATACCGATATGTTCCCCCCTCCAGTCCCCGGTGTCGGGCTCTGCCCCCAGCAGCAGGTCCTCGTGGGTGGGTCAGATCGGGTCCTGCTTCGAGCCCTACCTGTCGCTGTACGTCAGCTCGCTGGACGCCAACCTGGCCGACCTCATGGAGAGGTTCATACAGGTAATATTACATTACAATAACAAATAGCGCCATCTAGTATCAGACAAGGGAAGCTTGTATTGTCAGTACTAGGCGAGTGATAAGCGTACTTATATATTTTCAAACACGTATTCTAAAAATAATAATGCCAAGACAGAACAAATTTTCGTGTTTATCACACAAGCATTTATGCATGTTGGGAGTCAAACCCACGACCTCCCACAGTCCCAGATAACAAAAGGCCTGTTGTTAAATAAGGCAGTCATTGGACTGACAGGGCCTATAATGTTCCAAAACTAATGTGTATCCTTATATACACCTACCACTTTAGTTCACATTTTAAAATGCAAATAAGTGAATTGACCCCCCCCCCCAGGACTCGAAGGCCCCCCCCTCCGGCGACCCTGGCGCGGCTGGCGCGGGCGCGGTGATCTCGTCGTGCGCGGACCTGTTCCTGTTCTACAAGAAGTGTCTCGTGCAGTGCGCCAGCCTCACCACCGGCGAGCCCATGCTGGGTGAGTAGCTCACGCACTGTAACTACAACAACGACATACGACTCTTTTAATATAGTGATGGTAGAAATGATCTATTTAACACTGACAATAGCTAAGTTTACTATTCAACCAAATTTATACGTTCAAATAGCTATTACATTCAAATGGTCTATTTATAGAGTGTGTAGAAGCCAGCTCTGAATTAGACAAGATGACAATTAGACAGAAACAATCTGCTTACTTTTTAGTTGCTCATAAATTTTAACAGCAAATGTAATCTCATCGTAATATAACCGTTTGGTTGATATTAAATTGTAAATATTATAAAGAGCAAAAAAAAGAGTGGAATAATCTTCTGCGACCCATATGTCCCTGATGAGGGATAACAGGATTTCATCATCATCATCATCATAAAGAGCAAAACACCATTTTTATGCTTGCGCAAGCATATGTCAACAATTAAAGTAACGAAAAAAACATTTATGATGGCATTGTTTATCATAAATAGTCAGCAACGAAACAAATGTATATTTTTATAACCTTTTTTTAATCTATAACTCGCGACTTCAATCCCAACCAACAGTTAGTATTCAAATAAAACAAACTCCCGTCTAACTCGCAGTAGCTGAACACAAGTTACCTTCCCCGCGCGTAACAACAGCGGTGTTTACGCGGCCCGCCATAACACGCCATTGTGTAAGCGGTGACAAACAGACGCACGCGACAACCGCCATGCAACACGTGCGGAATACACACGTTATGTGAATAGCTTCTAACTGCCGAACTATAAGGGTGTTATATGTTTCAAAAGCACTTAGGAAGCGGTGAAGGGTGGGCGAAACTGGACGCTGTCCAATGTAATCTGACCTTCAAAAAGTGCTACTTAGTAGACGAATTTGAATAAATTACTTTTGATTTTTGATTTTTTTTGTCTGTCTTTGGTTTCGTAACTCCTGAATGGATTAAGCTTTTTCAATTTAGTTTGTTTTGTTTCGTGTTGAAGGTAAATAAACAAGAAATATGGTATAAAAAATTCTTAGAACACTATCTTACTCTCGAGCCATTTAAAGGACGCCGCATTTATCCGAGTGGTTGACATCACTACACCAAAGCCACTGTGCGCGACGTATCGCGGTTTCGAACCCCGCGTTTTGAGTCTGCGTGTCTGTAAATTGTATGTTTGTAAAACCTCCCGCGACACAAGAATTAAATTCCTTAATGGGGGAGTTGTTCTTTTTTAAAGAAAAAATAAATAATACAAAGCAAACTTAATAGAAATCACTCTATCCGTTCAGCAGCGGCGTTGCCATAGACCGACAGACACTTGAAACACATATATTTGCTCGGGCCGCAGAGCTGTCGGGCGTGTTCCAGAAGTACCTGCGCGTGTACGCGAGCGCGGTCCTGCAGGGCTGCCTGCCGCGCGCCGCGCCGGGCCCGCTGCCCGTCACCAGCCTCGTCACCAACCTGCACACGCTGCTGCGGGACGACGCCGCCAGCGACGCCAGGAACACACGGTAACACACACACACACACGGACGCACAGATACACACAGACACGGACACACTCAAACACAGACACAGCCACATGACTCGAACACCAGGGCAATTTTTGTCCGGAGTTTAAAAGAGACTATACCCATATGATGCAAGTTTGTTTCGACATTCCTTCACAGGAAAATCAGATAAAAAAGTCGATAAAAGCGAGCTTAAGAAAAAATAATTTAAATGTGATGATATATCCTGCATGCAGTTAAAATACTTTAATTTTGGTTGAATCATAACAACCTTCACAGACATAGTAGTCACACGCACACATACACCTGATAACCAGACACAATAAACACACATACAGAAATTGTATTTACATCAATATTACTTTCACTCAGGTAAACACACAAGCACTCGCACTAAATAAATACACTTTACTTATAAATCTTACAAATGATATCTCTACACAACCCCCTTCTCTCCTCAGATACACAAAACAAGAGATATCAAAGATAACGAGCGTCATCACGACCGCGGAGTACTGCCTCGAGACCACCATCCACCTGGAACAGAAGCTCAAGGAGAAGGTGTCCCCAGGACTCGCAGACAAGATCGACATGACGCCAGAACAGGACCTGTTCCACAAGATCATCAGCAACTGCATCCAGATGCTGGTCCAGGACCTGGAGATGGCGTGCGAGCCGGCGTTGCAGGCCATGACCAAGATATCCTGGCTGCACTTCGATAATGTTGGAGACCAGAGCTCCTACGTCACGCAGATCATCATGCACTTGAAGAACACCGTCCCCAACCTGCGCGACAACCTGTCCTCCTCAAGAAAATACTTCACACAGTTCTGTATTCGTTTCGCGAACTCCTTTATACCGAAGTTCATACAGAATATATACAAGTGCAAACCTATCTCGACAGTCGGCTCCGAGCAGCTGCTGTTAGACACTCATATGTTGAAGACTGCGCTGTTGGAGCTCCCGTCAATAGGGTCTGAGGTTCGACGTCCGGCGCCGGCGACTTACACAAAAGTCGTGATCAAATTGATGACGAAAGCTGAAATGATTTTGAAGTTGGTCATGGCGCCCTTGGACGGGAATCTGGAAGGGTTTGTGGGGCAGTTCGTGCAGTTGCTGCCCGAGTGTACTGTGACAGAGTTCCACAGGGTGTTGGACATGAAGGGCGCTAAGCTGTCGAAGGCTCAGCAGAGTTCGCTCGATGCCTTCTTTAAGCAGACTTGTAAGAATGTTAACAGCGACGCCGGTAAGTAGGTAATGAGTCAATGTGTGTATAATCAGAGAGGGTGTGTGTGTATGTGTGTGTGAGGAATTCTATGACTGTGTGTATGTGTGTATAATGAGTGCCTGTTTTTATATGTGTGAGTGTATGTGTGTATGAAAAGGTAAGTGTGTATGTGTTATATAATTAGTGGAAATTATAGAAGTACTTAATAAATGTGTTTAACTGTATACGTACTAGTCTATACGGTATTAAGACTATGTATATATTAATGTAACAGTGTATCTATTTGTCTCTCTCGCACTCGTATCAAATTACCCGAGTAGGAGAGAGATGGAAATATTTAGTTAGTATAATTTGATTAATCTCGGCCTGAAACTAGGACCAATGAACATGAAATTGAGTCTTGTATTAATAAGCCTCTTTGTACACGTGGCTACGTAGACATAGTTTATATTTAAGATATATGTAAATAAAGGAATATAGTGAAATTGTAGTATTTAGTATAATATACATATAGTCAATGTAATGAAATAAAGACATTCAGATAACCCAACATCACGTCTTCAAGTCATTCTGCAAGTGTGGGAGAGAGATGCCGATATAATTGTATTGCGTTGTCTCGCTCCCACAAATACAGTACTTTAAGACGTAGTAGTGGGCTTTGAAATTATTTATTATTAAAATTGTCTAATATTTTGTAATGTTATTATTATAATCGCGACTGCTTGTGTATGACGGTGCTAGATATATCCCCTTCTATTACATTATATCATTCATTCATTAATATCAATTTTAGTACAGTTTAAAGCGTCTTTATATTAATAATGAATTGTGAAAATCTATCTTACTTGCTTTACAATAAGAGTGCGGTTTTTGTTATATTTTTGTGTATAAATTGTCGTCAACTGTACATTTCCTAAAGATCTGTTTCACAAAGAACCATACAATTTATAGATATTCTAAATTGAAGTACATGTTATAGTTATTGTATATGTTACATAGGACTTTGCGACCTCAATGGATGTTAAATGTGTTACATAGGAATCACCTAAGTATACATCTAGGTTTTCTTTTCAAAATAAGAAAAATATCGTCGGGGATAGTTCAAGTCCACGTATCTACAATACATATAGTTTTAAAGGGGAGGTTTAAAACTCAATTACCTTCCTATTGTAACTGATATGGCCGCGAAAACTAACATTGACTACATAATGAGATACGTGGAATTATCCATTATTATCAGTTAGTCACTCGGATTTGCACTATCCCCGACGATATGTCAGAAAAGTTTGTAACAATTGTCCATCCAATCCATCCATCTCAGCCTATTGCCGTCCACCAGGGCCGTATTGTCCATAACGGCACTTTAGGCCAGTGCCTAGGGGCCTACTATGACCAGGGGCCCATCACCAAAGTAGGCATCTAAAAAAATGCTCGATAAATTTTTTCACTGAATGAAAATAACTTGAACCAAGGGGGCCCCCACTCCTTTGTCACCTCGGGGCCCCTGGGCCCCTAGATCCCGTTATGTCGTCCACTGCTGAACGTAGGCTTCCCCCAAAGAGCGCCTACCATCCCGGTCCTGCAACAATTGTATGCTTCTTTGGAATCAAACTTTTACAAAATGAAATAGAAAATTTCGTTATAATGTATTGTGTTAGTTTTTATAATCACCGACTACTCTGTATCTAATATAACTGACTAAATATATTAAAAACGCAGATAATGCACAATCAAGATTAGTATTGTTAATTAGAATGAATTAAAACTTATGTATGTTCAGTGGCTAGGGACGGGTGTGTTATCAAGCGTAATTATTGAATTATATAAATAATTGTGTTGTTTTATCCTGAAAGTTATCGATAGAATCTTACTTCCGGCGGAAAAGAGTTTTGTATTTGTGTCGCTAAAAATCAAATTAAATATCTTTATTTGCTTAAAATGTGGTAGAGGAGATGATAGTGTTACAATACATCAAGTTGACTGGTGCCCGACGCCAGCGCCAATTCGTGCAGTGACACTATTTAGAACTACACTTGATCGGTAGCCAGTGATGCTGAGAACACTAAATCGCCACTCTTTCGATTTTAGTGCCATTTCAGGACAGAATTGATAACCGCATTACATTAGAACAACTTCAAAACCACAGCTATATCCGTTTCAGAAGTAATTTCCTCGCTATAGGTGAGAATTTTTCAAGAACAGCAACAAATCCAAATCATAGCCTTGTCATGTTTCGCTTAACCTCACTAATTCGAAACGCCTGACACCCCTAGCCATTTTGTATGATGTTAATATAATATTTGTTTTATGATTGGACCAGCGCACCTACCGAGCTCTTAGTACAGGAATGTTGTCACTGTGCGAGCGAGAAAGCGCTCTACACGTATAGAGCGCTGTCTTGCTCCCACACCCGTCCGAAGCTCAGTAGTGCCGCTGTATGCTGCTTGTGTTGTATTTATTGTAAGTTCAGTGATCGCAGACATTCCAACAATCGATTATGTTCGCTTCTATAATGTGCAATAACAATGTAATTACTAATAAACTTTTATCAACTGAATTTGTTTTGTTACTTTGGAGAGAGAGAGAGAGAGAAAGAGTAAAAATATAAGCAAGTACTGAAGAGCCCATTAGTGCTGATGCCTGGCGGTGCAGCGGGATTGTCAGAAAGAGTAACCGTGGTCCAAATCAAAAATCAAAAGTCATTTATTCAAATTAGGCTACTAAATAGCACTTTTTGAAGGTCAGATTACATTGAACAGCGTCAAGTTTTGCCCACCCTTCACCGCTTCCTAAGTGCTTTAGATGTGAGAGAAGAAACGGCGCAACAAGCTCCCCAGCAGCACGCTGTTCTTCTGTCCCAGTACACGAAGGACAAAGGAAGGAACATGGGTGGGTGATAGTAGAAGCCTGACACTGCCTGACTCAACACAAAGCAAGGAGACATTTGATAAATGATCCATTCGGATAAAAGGCTGCATCTCGAGAACCGTGATAGCTGGATAGTTGAAATTTATACAGATAATGTGCTGCTATTGACACTAGCAGAAAATATTAAAAATAATAGTAGAAGTTGTAACTGTCACTTGTGGTTATGATTTGTTTTCCTTTTGGTTTATTCATACAGAACTTTCAGTGTTGCGAGTCTGATTCACACTTGACCGGATCTTGTAGATTAACGATCAGCATTCTGACTGTTGCTATGGTTACGATTTCTCGCTAATATGAAGTTATCTGCCCGAATCAATGCTTTCGCTGTTTTATTTAAATCTAAACCTTTTCTTCTAAAAATTACCCTATGTCAGTAATATGATTGGATAATAATCAAACAAAACAAAACTTTCGTATGTTTGTGGGATTAGCGGCCCAGGCCCAGATTACACTATTCAATTTAAAGTATACCGTGACTCAACATCTAGAAAAGCAAAGAAAAATGTGTTGGCTTGAATCATACACAATTCAATTTAACGGACATAGACTTTGATAATTACCAGAAAACATTCAAATACCTAGCGGTCATAAAACCGCGGTATGTTTCCGCAAAAATCGAAAAATATCGATCTGAAATAAAATCTAAACAGTTTCCGATCCAGATTAGGCTGAATAAGGTGTTTACTGTTGCCTTTCCTGTTTTAAAAAGTCAAACTGTAAACAAACATGGTTGAAGCGAAACGTCAAAATCAGTCGGTCGCCGAAAGCGGCGCGGCGCGGTGTCGCATTGTTTATCGATAATGGTGTATTTTCCGGTGCGAAAGTGCTACCAAGCGGCCAAAGTTCTCGTGTTGGTTGTGCTGGTGGTGACTATCCTAGCTTTATTCGAGCAGTGGCGAGGGGGCAAGAGGAATGCGCGAGCCGCGTACTCCGACCCCTTGGAAGCAGAGTACGAGAGGGAGATATTAGAGGATGAGGCTCGCATCATCCCCGGTCTCGGAGAAGGTGGAGCCGCAGCGCACCTCATAGGAGAGGAAAAGAAGCTCGGTGAGGAGTCCGAGAAGAAGCTGGCGATTAATGTGTACCTCAGTGACAGAATACCGTACAACAGGACTTTGAAAGGTAAATGAAATTAAAAACATTGAATTATAACTTAATACCTACACGAAAAATATAGATAATTCTTCAGTAAATAATAATTTAAAAGACTGATAATATTTTTCTAAGATAATACATAAATTATGCAAATGTTATCTGGAGTTAATACAGCAGTGAAAGTCTCGGTGCCGGCGATCTGACGTGCTGCTAATAATGTATCGGGACACGCTCTATATCTGTGCAGCTCCGTCTGTAATCATGTGATGCACTGCACTAGTTGCTATCAAGATATCCATTAGTTAATCACACATAAAACATAACTTTATAACTAAATTAACTTTTACTTTAGTTTCCTTTGTGATTATTAGAAAAGTATTAAACAATTAGAAGGTTTAGAATGTCCCTTGAACCCTTGACATTTTATTACTGAGCGTAACTTAAAACCTCTTTTTAAACATTTAATAAAGTAAATACAATTAAAAAGAAACTATATAGACAGTACAATTTATGTTAAATATATTTTTATTATAATTTATAATAAGAACTAGGACACTATGTTTTTGTTATAAAATCCATTTTCAATATATCGAATTTGAGTGGTTCCCATCGTCAATATAACTTACATATTTCGCCAGCTATTAAGCAGCGGCTATTAAATAACATTGTTGAATGTGAAACCGTACACATATAGAGCAATAACCATTATCAGCATAATAAGATTTAATCAGCGTGTCAAACAGCGTTATACCCTGTAACAAGTTGATAAAGACGCAGGAAATCAAATGTTCACACTTTTCCTATCAGTTGATGCAGAGAAAGGACCTAGTGTACATTTATAGGCCGCACTTGTAACAGTTATTCAATAACTCAATCGTTGACTGATAGCCTTTACTTCCGGAGAGCTGATTAATATAATCATGCAATCTTTTGCCAAGTAAAGAAGACTTACTACCAAAATTATTGAAAGATAATTAACAATTTTAATGAAGATTGTGTGTATATGTTGTTCAAAACTGTGTTTCAATCATTCTGTTGAAGGAAATTTCAATGTGTGATCTTTATTCATCCCTTGATGTTGTCAAAGTTACTTTGACATTAATGTTAGTTTAATTATGTCTGTCATAGCTGTAGCATACATGTCAGTTAGGTAATCAACCTAACATAATTAGAGTATTGACCATGACTTTCTAAATAACAGTTATTATTATGCACAAAGCCTAATTGCCTTTCCCTTTTCAACTAGATATTGTTTGCTATCATAACAATTATCAATATCAATACAAATATCATAAGAAACTATATTCCTATAACATATTATAGCCTATTATTTAACTTTGATGCAGTAACTTTGAAGTTGTTCACCCACTTGTGAGCTTTTAGAGTAAGAGAGAGAGCCTTATAGTGGTACAAGTGTATTGCGCTATCTCGCTTTGCCCTTATAGACTACTAGTTCTTACACCATAGACGCAAACCGCGTTACTTTCCGATGATGTCATGAATTCCACTTAAAACTTAACGCCTACTTTTCTAAATTACAATTGTTATGCATTAATTAGGTAATACACGAAATAATAATGTAAACAGTGTGTATGTGTGTGCTCGCTGTTATAGCGTGGCGACCCGGCGCGTCTCTTTGCGCAGTTGTTCCATGATGGATGCAAGACATGGGACAATGTCACAGGTGTGACCCTTCCGTACTAAATTTATGTTATATTGTCTTGTTGATCTATTAATCATCATTCGTACTTTTCATTTAGGCAGAAGTGAATACACGCAAAAATGCAAAACACAGCAAATAATATTTAAAAGTGATCGTTATGTATGCGGTATGCCTGTGGGGTTTGATGCTGCTTGTCTTCTCCACTGATTGAGCGTAGTGTGGGCAATACATATCGCTATTCAGTCTAATTTTGTCTCAAGAAGTGCTGCTTCGTAGCCTGATTTTAATGAAAGGCTTTTGACTTGAATTGTATTTGGTGAAGGGTGATTAAAACTAAGGTATCTAAACGCGGCTTCAAAGCTTCCACAGCACTTGCCGCATTCATCTCTGTGTGTGCCAGTACAGCCAGTGTCATCCAGATTCCAACCGAAATCTTTGTTATATCATTATCATCTAGAACTTGATAACGAATTCCTAAGTCCCGTACCCAAGTATCCCCTTCAAAAATGAGTGCCAATTTTACACAGATTATGTATTTTCGATTATTTTGCCGCCATGGTAATAAACTAGGTAGCGTGTTAACCCTCACTAGGGAATCTAACGATGGGAATATATTCGCCAACCGTCTGCGTCCACACGAGCACCGTTACTTCATAAATAATTAATTAAAGTATTTAATCATTAATGAAGTATAGTTACAGTAGACTCTTTAGTTACACAGTCGACCAATCTCAAAGACTATTTTAATTGGAAAGACGGCTTGGTTTGGAGTTTGATGCGCCGTGTCCTCTCACTCATAGGATGCTGTGGAGATTTCCTTATTGTGTGTCATAGGAAAGTCTATATTTAAGTGGTATAATATTAAAAAACGGTGAACATAATATTCGCTACCTTTTGACCTCTGCCACGATACTAAAGTTATACAAATATTTGAGAAATCTTCCCGAGAACGTTTACCTGTGCTATATTATTTGTGACCGGTATTGCGCGATATCGTTGTTTTTTTTAATGAATGATTAATATTTGAAGCAGGTCAGGTAACCACCTCTCTCTGCCCTGTGGACGTCTTGTTTTATTATTAATGGTTGCTAAGCGATTCTCCTTAATAACAGCAATAACAAAAATGTTATTCTATATTTGACTAAATAATGACCCTGTAAACTGTTGCTTAGTTTTATTATTATTAACAACATCTGTCAACTCTCTTCAACTGTCAGTTGTTACCACTATCACGGTTCTTGCTCAACAGTCGTGTTTCCTCTTCCCGTATAGGGAAGGTTTGAGCATTTGATCAAACGGCTCAATGCGGGTATCAGATTACAATGTTTGGAATCCTGTTTTTTCCTACGTATTTTTCTTTCATGCCAGGGGTGGCTTAGTATAGTTAATCTAGATAGTAGTAGTAACTTTGAAAGAGTCTCATTGACATTTTGCCTGCGTTGGGATCGAACCTGCGCTTCGTCCTCGCGCATACAAATCGACAAAAGAAATATATTTTTTTTATTTAAGAAGCGCGGCTCCCGCATTAACGAATTTAATCCTTGTATCGCGGGAGGTTTCTCAAACATTCAAGTCACATGCACAAAGACACCCAGACCCAGCACAAGCATTCGTGGATCACACAAACGCTTGTCCTACTCCGCGATCGAAACCTTGCAACATTGCTCACAAGGTTTGACGTGATTACCTCAACCACTCGGCTAACACTGCTTTATAAGTGCTTTTAATAACTTAATTTATAATTATCTTATGTTTAATAATGTAGGCTGTCCATGTCGTGTGTAGTGCCGATGCCTGCTGCTTCCCACGCCACCGGACACCGGTGTTGTAGTGTCAGTTCTCTCTCTAGACATTAGATACTAGGTCCAAGCTCAAGTACTAACTGTCAATAAGTAAATCATAACAATGTTAAGTACTGTAAGAGGTAACTCTGTTTTACAACAGGATGAAATGGTTAGAGTCGAGTTGTATCAACGGTGCACTGCCATGTTAAGTGATGTAGGTTCGAATCTTGGAACGCGTTAATATCTTTTTGAATTTGTGTTGTTATTGCAAAGGGTTGTCGGTTTAAAACATCGTGTGGAAGCTAGCATACTTAAGATTTTTTTAAGGACTAACACACCCCTAAAAAAATCTTTATCAGCAAGTTTAAACCTCCCGTAGACATCTGACGTGGCTAAAACTCGGAGGTCAGATTGTATATCAATGATATGATAAGAAGTTAAATAAATTAAGTTAAAATTGCAAACAAAGATATTTGGATCCAGAAATAATATGTGATTTCCAATTTTTTGCTAAGACATCTATTCAATACCATAAAACGTTTCCTAGGATGAAGTTTCATTATTGTAGACTTAAAGTCTTCCTCCGTTTAAAGTCAAATATGTATTTGAGTAAAGAAACATATAATATAGATAAATCTCACCTAGACGCATAACAAACGATCGTGCTTGGCACACAAACATATGCCCTAGATAAAAATCGAACCCAAGACCTCCGGTATAGCAGTCAGGGCCGCTAACTACTAGACCATCAGGCTAATTATATTAATAATACACCGTTTTGTCTCCAGACTTCCGCAACCCAGCGTGCAAGCGAGTCATATACGACTCCGAGCTGCCCTCCGCCTCCGTCATCCTGATATTCCATAATGAGCCTTATTCCGTGGTCGTAAGGACCATTTGGAGCGTCGTGAACAGCGCCAGGAGGAGCAACCCCTGGTTCCAGAATGCCAACTTCGTGGACCGGCAGACCGGCAGGGATATGGGGACAGGTGAGTTTGGATCTTATACTATGAGTGGTAAGGTTGTTAATTGAATACAAGATATATTTATTTGGTTGAGACATGAGATAAATAAAATAATATTCTTGAGTATTTTACTATTTAATGTGAGTAGTTTTACTGAAATAGTAAAATATGTACTGTGGTACTTGCTGTCAATACGCAAGCAATTTTCAACCTTGTTCCGTACATGATTCGATTGATTCGACATTTAATAACTGGGTACCCTGAGAAGAAAAGTCGAAACCAACTCATGGGTCATCTCTCCTCTTTTAAAGTGCAGACAATGTAGGTTTCCATACTTTAAGATTAACAATCACCCTCGTTCCCCAGGCTACCCCGGCCAGGACCCGAACTCTCCCTTCGTATACTTGAAGGAGATCATCCTGGTTGACGACAACTCCACGCTGCCGGAGCTGAAGGGCAAGCTGAGTCACTACGTGCGCACGCGCCTGCCGCCAGACCTCATCCGGATACTGCGCCTGCCGGACCGGTAAGACCTGCGCACCACTCCAGGGGCCGGACGACAAGTTGCTTAGAGCAATGACGGTAAACGCATCGCTCAATAGGGTATTTGACGGGCAGAGATGTCGATCTGTTTCCAAAAGTATTAGATACGTATTTTTTCTTTTATCTTGTAAAGAAATGCAGGGGATACAGTGATTTAGAATCTCGTGTGAGGTCTCTCACCAGTACGCTATTTACAAGCAATTACAGCAATTGACGTTTCTAGCCCCCACTTCTCACTATCTTCTTTAATGTTTAATGACGTCATAAAATGAAAATATATCTTTGAAAATCTATCTGACGGAATCAATAGGTTTTTTGTCAAATACCCTATTATATTGAAGTGACTCTTTGAAGTCACGTCACTTGTCATAAAAAATGGCTGTCTTGTACATTTGAGCGATCTGATCAGCGACAATGCTTGTTAAAATATAACTTGTCTACGAACTCTGGTGGTGATTGCAGTAAAAGGATATCGACATTTTGCCAAGCATCTTTTAGATGAGTCAAAAAATATTTATATGCTTTCAAGCAAACGTATTGTCCATGTAAAGAGTAATAACTCTTATTTTTGCTGTGGTGAAATTGAATCCCCAGTATATCTTCGAATTCTACTAAGTACGTTTTCAAATCATGGTCTTACCTATAGTTGGCAAATTTTCGATTTCCCATTTTTACCTACTCCGATAATTATGTTACTGGACTTCTTTCTGCTGTGAAGTAAGATTACCAGATTTACAAGAAGTTAACCTCTGGATCGCTTCTCCGTTCCAATTTAATCGTTGACCAGATGGAACGGGTAAATAAAAACTCACTTAAGAAAGTCAGAAGTGAGGAAGTGATGCTCTATAGCTATACGGAATTTGTGTCTTCAAGTAAAGCATTGCATACTCTTTGAGGTGGAAGTCGAAGTGATCCTCACCAAGCTTCATATGGAACAGGTCTACCACCACAAAGCGAGAAGCTGTGTATAGTGACGTCTCTCTTTCACAATTGCAACAATCTTACTTTAAGTGGTGGTAGTAGGACAACGGCATTATGAGGATATGTTTTAATACCATATATTGAAGAAAAAAGGTCACTTAATATTTTTCTTAGGAACCCGCTTTGAGATCTTCCTATTCGGTATGTAGAGCAACAAGATATGTAAGCAAAAAATATGGATATAAATTATACAACCTTGATGCGACTTTTTTGTAGTCTCTGCGTTGGTATATGCTAAGCGATAATTATTTGGTTTTAATGTTCCAATTTGTCTACACATTTCCAGGAGTCAAAATCGTTTTAATCGTCTTGTGATGTGTGTCTGTCTGTTTGCGTTAGCTTTTGTATTTGAAGTACGAAGCAGTCCCTTATGTGTATAGATGATCAGAGGATTGTCGCTGTTTTGAAGTTATATTATAGCATTTGTGTGAGAAAGACAGCGCACTACTAATGTAAAGCGACATCTCTCTTTCACTGCTGTGATAATATTACTTTAAGAGGTGGCAATTACATCACGAGCTGCTAAGAGATGTAAAAGAATTACCCAAGGTATAATACTTTTGATCTAGAAGCGACACAACATCGATCTATTTCTTGAGTAGCGTACCACGCTCAGCGGACCGTGTCTGTTCTAGCGGCGGTCAGCTCCACGCCTCGCGAGTTTGTTGTATAAACTCGGACGCTTACGTTTACAACCGCCTATAAACAGAAAAATACAATCGTCTTATCGATATTACTATTGTTACGACATTGGAGCTAAGGTTGACTTTGACTTGGCTTTCTTCTTTCGTTATCAGATGTGATCTGTAAGAATTAAATTGTATTTTTAATTATTTTGACTCTCAGTTCGTTATTTAACTTATGTGGTGTTTTAGGTAATGTGAAGTTTATTTTGTCTTCAAGTGATAGAAGAAGTGTCACTTAAGTTATCCGTCAGTAAATACATTGGTATTTTATTTATGATTTTGATATTATTTTCAAACGACTTCAAAAAGGAGAAAATTCTCATTTCGTCTTTTTATGTTTGATACTTCAGAACTTTGGACTTCGATCTTCGGGCCTTTTTCTAGTCAAATGACAATAATTTGAAAATCCGTCACACCTTTCAGTTAAAATCTGGTACAATAGAGAATTTATCATTTTTTTGCCGTCTCAACATCGACAACCACTTTGTGGTCCAAAATTCCTTGGCTCCACTCGCTCCAAATGAGAAGTAGGCTCCACGAAATGTCACCTAACATCACGAGTCACGACTTTATAGCTGAGCCCTCGAGTCACATCATCCACTAAGACAGTCCTGCTGCTCGCAGGGTAGGTCTGACCCAGGCCAGGATGGCGGGCAGCCTGGTGGCCGCTGCCGACGTCCTCGTCTTCCTGGACTCCCACTGCGAGGCGCTGGTGGACTGGCTCCGGCCGCTGCTGCACCGCATCAAGGAGAGCCGCTCGGCTGTGGTCACCCCCCTCATAGACGTTATAGAGAAGGAGGATTTCTTGTACCAGCCCGGAGACCCTGTAGAGTTTGAGGTGATTGAGGAAGGCTTGGTAAAAGGGTGAGGGGATGCGGTGATGAAGTCTCAATCTTGAATAGAAATGGTTTTGCTCGAAAACGTCCAGATACGATCATTTTATTACCTGGTTGTATCGTTTATTGGTTTTTTGTCCAAATTTTCAACCAAGTCCTGCTTTAGAATGCTAGACGTTGTTTGGGAAAAAGTTTAGTTAGTTTTGGGTGTGAAAAATTGGGAACTGTAAAATTTTTGATCGAAATTATTTCTTTATTTTTATGACTTCATCACTGTGCTTTTCGTCCTCTTTGCCCCGTACCAAGAGATTAAACTCTCCGAGGATCTAACGTCCTGTAGAGTACATTGCGGTTGTCCATAAAAATAAACTTAACTAATACCATAGATAAAACGCAGTGGATATAGAGTTAGAGTATTGAATTTGTTCAGTATTTTGTGTTTCAGAGGGATTGTTATTAGTTCGTGTTAAGTAGCTAAGTATCTGGATGTAGAGTGAGTATTTTGATAAGTAGTTCTTGGATTTTGAATCTTAATTTGTAACATTAATGTTGTTATTTTCTTGTAGTGTTGAAACGTCATCTCCTTGTCAAACACGTAAAGATTCGCGTCAAAAAATACTGTCGCATTATTCAAGAAACATTCACACCTAATACACTTTTAATTCGTGATTGCATATATTTGCGGTCCACTCAACAGTGTCCAACGCATCATTATCATTAGTATATTATGTATAAGAATTATTACACTAAACTCTATAAGTATCGTCGTATGCATGAAATGGTCAGCTTGTTCTACGTCAGTGTCATTATAATTATCAAAAGTGATTCGCTTTAGCCTAAACTCTTCAGCGTTCATCCTCAGTCTGATTCTCGTCTGTTTGCTGTTTTTATCTAAGGATGTAAGTCTTCGGCATTTATAATTCGCCTTTCGTGTGAATTTTACTTCGTAAGTATTGTATTTTAAAAACCATCGGTGATCATTGTCTAAGCGAGGTAAGTTGAAAAATCTGACTAAATAACTGTTAAAATTATTTAGTTAGATTTTTCAGTCCAGCCTTCGGTCAAACCTTCCAAGCTCCCGCCATAATCGCAGACGTTTGCTAGAACTGTTGTCCGGTAGTTTTGCTACTCTTGTGCACTCTACGAGCACATGTGTAGCAAGCCAGCCAATTGGGATAGACGAAGTCTGTTCAGCTGTTAATCGGAGAGGCACACATTTTGCCTATCTTTTTCTCAAGTAAGTCTGCGGGGTATATATGTAGCTCTAATTTCGTAATAGTGAATGCGTTGGTAAGCCAGGGTTTTGGAAGCATTCGATCAACAGACACAAAATAGGTTACATATTGAAGTAACCAACTTTGACATGTAACCTATCTCGTGTCTGGCTGTAGAGTGGGGCTAATCCGCGCGCGAATGGCGGGCGCACGCCAGGCGTCGAGCGACGTCCTGGTGGTCCTGGACTCTCACTGCGAGTGCTCGGTGGACTGGCTGCGGCCGCTGCTGCAGCGCATCAAGGAGAACCGCACGAGAGTCGTGGTGCCGGTCATAGACGTCCTCAAGAACAACAACTTCTCGTATTTCGAGGCGAACGTGTCTCACGCTGTGCCTCGTCATCGGTTATGTAAGGTTGTATGTGTGTGTGTGTGTCTCGTATGATCGCCACAGCCCGAGCACGTTCTTTTGTAACTGATGACTAATTTTGTTAAATATCTGAATTCATAATGTTAATTACTTTGAGTTGTAACCTGACCGTCTCTGTTCAGCACTCGCCGTTAGATTACAGTCACACGTGTGTTTGTCTGTTAGTTAGCCATTCTGTTATAATATGTGACCTAATATTTATCTGTATTGCTCTTTATGTTATTCTTTGATACTTACTTTCGTATTTAAAAATAACATTTTAAAGTGAGGATGAGCCAGCGTGACATTTGAGTACGACTTTTTAATAAATGTTGTTCCAGAATACGGGTCTCTGAGAATAAGTTATCTCGTGCCGCATCTGTATTTAAAATTTATTTTATTTTATGGGATTTTAAATAATTGTTGTCTTTGACGGTATTACAAATTTTTGGTTCTTTAAAGGACTAATATAATCACCCTGAGGTACTCCTTGATTAGATCTTAATATAAAGTTGTTTTTTCAACAGCTGAAAGATAAAAACTCAGTCAGTAGCTGTCGTGCGATCTGCATATTTATCGCTTGCTTGTTTTATCACTCAATAAGTGTATCTTTTTCGTTCTTTCTGTAGTGGTTACGAAGTCGAATCCGTTTGATAAGTCGAAATCTTCTACATGTCACATACAGTACTGTTATCCGTTGTTCGAAAGGAGTCGTATTTCGACATATAGTTTCTTGTGCCACACTTGCATTGTCGAAAACATTAATCGTTGGAAACTACATACTTGGATACTATTTGATAAATACGTAAGATATTAGTGTATTATTAATTATATTTATTTGCATCTAAGTAACTAGACTTTACAAATTTATAGAAGTTTCATTCAGGATTCCGTGGTTTCATAAAACCACACAATCCCGTTTTTTTTATCCGGATTGCTAGGCCCCTGCTAATAGTGAGCACTGGCCTAAAGTCACTTATGGTTAATAAGGCACTGGTTTCATTACATATTTAGTTAAATTACATATTTACATTCAAAACATTTAAGCACATCATCCAAGAATTTGTCCTGGGTGGGCAACGGAACCGTTACCTAGCACTCAAGTTCACTAACCACTCCACCAACAAACCAGTATACAGTACATGGTCCTACACCAGGACGGGTCTGATCCGGGCTCGCCTGCACGGCGCCCGCAACGCGACGGGCGACGCGCTCGTCTTCCTGGACACGCACTGCGAGGGCCTCCCGGACTGGCTGCGGCCTCTCCTGCAGCGTATCAAGGATAAACGCGATGCCGTCGTCGTCCCAGATATAGAAGTCATAGAAAACAGTACCTTTGAACTACACAACTGTAGCGCTAACGAAGAGGTAGCAAATTAAGCTCTAACCACATAAAAATAGAGCGTAAACTCAAATGACACTTCTAATACTTCGAAGTAAAGCTTGCAAAATTGAGTTCTATAACATACGTAATAAAACACAAATTGCAATGATAATATTAATTCAGTGTCTAGTATTGTTTAATGGTTTAAAATTTCGATGAATGTTTCTAGTCGTGTAGTTGTTGTGATATAACAATGGCGGGTATGTCCTGTGTATTACTATTTGTCGGCATACTATTGTTAGACGTTCTTCCTATAGTTGTATGCAATTGTTAATTGTTTTCCCATACCATGTGTCCTAGGACTTCTGCTTTTCTTATTGTTGATGTATTACCTGATAAGTTTAAACTGTCTGTAGGCATATGACGTGGCTTTGCCTTGATAAATTCTCAGACGTGCTGGGTTCCTGCAGGTGACGAAGATTTCTTCCAGCGTTTTTAGGGATTATTGCTTTGTGAAACAAAAAACATGAATTCGAAAACATTAGTTATTGCCAGCTCTTAAAGCTACGACCTTTTGACTTGGCAGCCTAATGGTCAATTAGGTTATTTCAAAACTTGGTCCTAGGCAAGAGCCTTGTGGTACACCTTCTACCACGATCCTAATTTTATTTTAGAATTCGATGTTTTCCTAGATATCATGGATTTTGTATTTCCAACAAACACAAATCTGTGTTAAGTAGTTTTTTATCGTTCGTGATAAGAAATTCAATTCATAGATTAGGGAAACAACGTTTTAATGTCTTTAATATCTAAATGAAATCAAAGGAGTAGTAAGATATTTTAAATAAAAATTTATTCAGCTGCTTACTTTAAGGAGAAATCTCGAATTTATAAACGCCTACTAGATTAGATTCGTTTCAGCACTTAGTAAATATAGATAGTAATCTAGTTGGCTCATTATCATATAAAATAACTGATTTCCAGTGAATACTGTCTTCGATAAATCAATTCAACTGAATTTGTTATTCGCTTATCTGCCTTTAGATGTCGAAATAGTAATAAGCGATGAAAAAGGCAGCATGGGGCAAGGGCTCGAGAGAAAAGGACTTTCGCTAAGCATCCTTCTTGAATAAGTTCTTTAGTCTGGCTAAAAGGTTGACCTAAACCTTAAATGTCCTTGATTTCAGTCTTTTTAGGTTGAGTTGAGAGGTCATAAGCTCAGAATGTTTATCATTTATCAGTTATCAATTGATTGTTAGCTACTCTTGCGTTTCTTGTTTGAAATATACACGCTACCTTCTGTAAAAGAGTTTTCAACTAATATTAAGAAATCAACGGTTGAAGTTTCCATAATAATGGTCATTATGTGTAAAAACATATTATTCATCGTCCCGTTAGCTTGTAAGTTTCGGCTGTGTTGCCCCCGAGCGATGGGATTGACTTGTGCTTGTGCAGCGTCGGGTTGACGCGCGCGCGGCTGGCGGGCGCCCGCTACGCCGCCGGTGACGTCATCGTGTTCCTGGACTCGCACTGCGAGAGCCAGCCGGACTGGCTGCGGCCGCTGCTGCAAGCCATCAAGGACAGGCCCCACGCCGTCGTCGTCCCCATCATTGACGTCATCGAGTCCACCAATTTCTACTACAGCGTGCTCGACGCCACCACTTTTCAGGTTAATTTCAATATCGACGCGACAATTTATTATCACTGGGATTATTATAACCTTCACAGATCACAATCTTAGCATTAGAGTTATTAAGTTGAATTTATTTTAGCTGTTTGGTTCTGGTATTGTTGGTCAAAGCTTAGTGGAATCGATTACACTGATTTCATACTTAGTTAAACTGTTAGAGTTTAGCTGAACTTCGTCGTGATTAATATTTGCGGGAAAGGGTGCTTAATGTAAATAAAAAACGCTTCAAAAAATCACTTCTCCACGCCGCCAATGTTTGCCATACATTTCACTGGGACAATGTTTGTTCCAACATTTGCTTGTCTTGTTAATCGCTTGCACCTGTCCGTTGCTGTCATCATAAGCTATTGTCCTTTTAGATGTAATTCTTCGCTTTTGTCTCAAAATAGTCTATAGAAATGTATAGCCTTGTCTGTTTTCTGATTTCCTGATTCATAAATACTTTTGTTGAGGTCTCGGGATTGCCTGACACACACATACAAATTATACAAATAGATTCTATTGTATCTATAATTTTATGCATAGCGTACTTAGTACTTACATTTAATTTATTCTATATAAGTTTCTATGCGTGGATGATGTTAATATCTATATTGTTTTACATTTCTTCAGTTATAACACCTTACATAAGTATATTTCAATTTTAAGATACAAAAACATTTCATTTTTAGGCTATATTTATTTAAGCCTTCTAAGCTCATTCGATCTTACACATAATATGATGATTTATCGGTTTCTTAATCAATGCCTTGTATATTAATATTATTAAAGGCAGATTTTTCAATCGCTACGTAATAGTTATCTGACGAATATGTTTGACGTTTTGACAGCTTTTGTATAGAAAATATGTCAAACGGCCATAATTATTCCTCAGATAGAAGTTAACTAATGATTAAAAAATCGGTACTAAGAGATAAAATTTTGTGAGGTTGGGACGTTATAGTCGGTGGTCAATGGAATTTCTTTACCTAAGTATAGAATTTTATAGTTTCCTAGACCATATGTTATCCTAAACAATACCGCATAAATAAGTTGTCGCGTGCTCTCTTATAAAAAAACACAATCATTGTTGTTGGAACACCACAATACATTAGGCATGTCACAGTTTCCCGCTAATCGCCATCTTGTATTGTCTATGTCAGGTGCTTGTTGACATTTTCTTAGATTTTTGCTTGTTTTTGTTTTTTTACTTGTTTATTGTCTGTTATATTTCGGCAGTTATTTCCGTTGACATCGTTACTTTAAAATGCACCGTTTTTTTTCAAAATTTCTTGGTTGTTTTACACAATTTTTTGGATTGAGATTTTGGGGTTTTTTACTAGGATTTTGATTTTTTGGGTTCTTTTTGTTTTATGATTTTCTATGAATCAGTCTTTCTTATTCAGTTTCAGCTGTCTGTTCAACTATTTGAAATATCCTTGACTCATTCACACGAAATATTTATATTACACGATTCTATACAATACTGTACTATTTCATCGATTACATTCCTAAAGAAGACAAGTTCCATGTCTCCTCTATCGCTGAAGCATCACTTAAATGTATTGAACTGACAAGTTAAAGTCACGTCACTTGTCGAAAATAAATGTCATTCACATACATTTGAATGAACTCTAATGCTATGTGACATTTGTTGTACTGATCTCTACCTAAAAAAATACACTCATGTTTTATTTCATTGGTCGTTTCATATTTTTTCTTTTTATTTGTCTTTAATCTGAAATCACTCATCAATTTCAAATCTGAGTTGTTTATAAGTTATTAAAAGCTATTCCACGGTAATTAATTGTTCCTTTAATAAATCGGCTGATACATATTTGGGCTCATCTCTTACGATTTTCATTTCATTTTTAATTTAATTTTCTATGGTTTGAATAACTTCATTGGGTGATTAATTATTTTTAGTTTTTAATGCGGTATCAAAACTTAAATTCCATGCGATTAATTGTACATAATCTTTTAATCTTTAATTATTATTTTCATATGAGAGTGTGTTAGAATTAATTTTTGATTTAATTCGATTTGTTTTCGTAGTAATCAATTATGTTGTTAATATTGTACATAGTGTTTATGTAGCTACCTGTATATGTAGGTATGTGTGTACTCGGGTGTTTTAACAGTGTACATTCCTGAAATATATAACGTAACGATCAGCTTTGGAGTGATGATAATGACACGTTTTCGGATGCTGTGATCGCATCACGTCAAATTATATAGTTATTTGAAACATTTCCGGTTTTACTTACGATGAACGAGGATTATAAATTTTATGTAGAAATGTTTTTTTGGAAGTTTCGACTCAAAACAGGAATGTGAAAAATCGATTATTTCTAAAATCATTGAACTGGTTATCTGAAAAAAAGGGTTTATATAGTTGAAAAAAAAATAACACGATAATCTCGACGTCTGTTCTTTAGTAAGCATATTAACATTTAACAGTAAAATCAAAATTGAGTTATTACTAAACTTAACTTAACTAAATCCATATCTAACACGAAAACGGTATCGATGAAAACTATCACAAACAGCTAAACTAAAATACATACATAATTTAAATGACAACAACTTCAAAGATAGTAGAGCTTCCTAAAAAAGGCACAGCGGCAAAAATTTGAAATCAAAATAAAAATCTTTAAAGGACAATTGAAGTTACTTCAAAAGCTCGTACAGATGAGTATCCACACTTTGTTTTGGTAAGGCGGTGGAATCCTCATGGACACCAACTACCTCGGGCGAGGAAATGGGTGGAGTCAGACTTTTACTGACTAAACCTGAACCGCCGTGCTACGTCATCCGCGTCTTTGTATCGGTGTATGGCAGATGAGTATCCACCCAAGCTCACTCCTCAAGACTTCCAGACAGGGTCTGATCCTGGCGCGGCTGCGCGGCGCGCGCTCGGCCCGCGGCGACGTGCTCGTGTTCCTGGACGCGCACTGCGAGCCCGACGCCGACTGGCTGCGGCCGCTGCTGCAGCGCGTTAAGCACAAGAGGGACGCCGTCCTCACGCCCATCATAGACATCATCGATCAGTCCACCTTCAAGCTGGAAGCGGCTGAGACATACCAGGTGCTGGCGAGGACCTGGACTGTTCTGCTGTTGATATTGCATTGCAACGAGCATTTGATGTGGAGGAATGTATAAGACAATATCGTAAAAAATGCGTTTTGAAACGTCAATGCTGATCGATTAGCAGTTGTTTTTTCAGTATTCTTTCTATCGATGGAGAAAACAAAATATAAGTCACAATGTCAAAAAATAAAGAGTCAAATACACTAGAACACACACACCAGACACAGGACAAGCAGTTATAGATTACACAAATGCTTGTCCTACCTATTAGTGCAGTCCAATTTATCGATAGATTGAATATTGATAACTGCCGTTATTCAAATGTATGGAAATGATATAGTTTTCAACAAGTCTCGTGGCTGAAAACTTGACATTACACATATTATATAAAAAAATAGCAGTCCCATCCTGCTGGGCACAGGCCTCATTCCATTTAAAAAATATATTAGCATGAAGAATAAAGGTTTCCTTATGATATTTTTATTCACTATTTGCCAGTGGTGTCTAAGAATAATTAAAAAATCATATAATTTTGAAAAAGTCACATTATTACTTTGCCTGTCTTGAGATTGAACCTGCACCATACAAATCCTTACTTTTCCATACATTTGAGCAATTCTATCAGCTTTAACGACCATCAAAACGTCACGCGGAGTCAAAGGAATGCCATCCCTACTATAGTCGTGACAAACTAAAAAGCTAATACGTTGAACGGTAACTGTCTTGAGGCCGTCAGGATCGCTTGGTACCAGGTGGATGCAGGTGTTGCCCGTGACGTCATGCATGCGAGGAAAATCAAAAGATTGTGATGTTGAGGTCTTTATGCGTATTGAATACCTCAAGTTGGCAAGTCAAGCGATTGTAGTCACAGAGGAGATAGAAATAGAGTACAAAATTCTAATTTCCTTGTTTATTTACTAAAGGCTGATCATTTTTTCGAGCAATATTCTTGTAGAGTTGTGGAAACGAGACAGAGCATTGCACTCTCTTTCACAATTACTCGTAAGATTTTTAATCGCCATATGACTTTTCTTCGACGAATATTTTTGACGTTTTGACAGCTTTTGTATAGAAAATATGTCAAACGGCCATGTTTATTCCTCAGATAACAGTCATCTGATGATTGAAAAGTCGGCCCTTAGCGGTAAGTTCTATAATGATAGCCGGTATTACATTGCCATTTTGAAGGTTATCCCTATCCTATATCACTTGACTTGTTACTTGGAGATAGGTTGGCTGGGTTTGTGGTTTTAATGTCTCTGTTACTGTCCCCCGGTGATCCACTCAATGTGAATTGTTTCAATACATATGTTATACTTCGTATCATACCGTGCTGTCCCATTGTACGTTTGTACGTTTCCAAGTCAAAATATTTTCATTCATGTTATATGGACATTTTGAATAGGGTATGTGATGAAAAAGCTATTCAGTCTGTCAGACTGATTTAGAAATAATATTGGGTACGTTTTTTCTTTCATGTCGTTAACAAATAAGAATGATTTTAAATCTGACGTCACTTACCAGTACGCTTTTTTAACTAGCAAGTGATGTTAACCCCAAACTACCATACATGTGATCATTTAAAGATCATTTTCTAAGTTTTTAAACTTTTTAATGATTTGGTGTATGTATTTAGTGATAAAATAATAAAAAAATAAGTATTCAATATTATTTGGAATTTCTGTCTGATGAAATAAACAGATTTATATTATAAAGTTTAGTCCAATACTCTATTATAAAGCAATAGTATTTTAAAGTCCAATAGTTCGATTCCACAATATTAAAACGATGAACCCTAGGCTAAGTAACTGGTGATGGCAAAAATAAACGCATGACTACAATACTAATAGAAATATTCTAAAAGACGAAATTGCTATCAGCTACTAATGTTACTACGATTATAACAATGCTTCATAGCAAACAGCAGCAGACAAATTCAAGAAGGAGAATTCTAGAAGAAACCGAGCGTATGGCGAAAAGCAAATCAAAATGTGATGATAGTTAGCGATGAATTATAGAGATCTGCTAAAGCTGGAATATCCATTCGGATAAAAAAAAACAGAAGAAGAAAATGTTTTTATCATAAAAAATATACGTCTGATTGTCAAGCCGTATGTAGGACAAATTTGTAGCTTGCAGCGAAAAATAACAATTAACTTAATTTATATCTTACGTTTTATAATAACAACGGCAAAATCAACAAGCATTGCCAGGAAACAAAATATGTTTTAAAACACAAACAAAAATTGAGACAAACGTGCTATACCAAAAAGAAACTATAAAATAAATAAAAGAGCTTAGCTAAATTAACAATAAAATAACCATTTAATAGCTATACAATATCCGCTTAAACGAATGCATTTGGGAATGTATACTGGTGTATTTTGATACTAATATTTGTAACTGACTCACCATAATTCACTTGCACTGTATTTAGTTAATATAAATATATTCTGGTGATGGGAGAATACTGTTTTAGTGTTAAAGGCGTAACTTGAAAGTTTTTGGGCGTCTTAAAGTAATCTTATTGCAGACGTGGGAAAGAGATATCTCTATACAGCTTGTAATGCGCTGTCACTCTTCCTCACTTGTAGTTATATTTCTTTAAGAGACCATGGTAGGGGCTCTGCATCTCTTCAAGCAAGACTGTTCATGTGGAAAAGGGACAGCGCATTACATGGCGTAGAGTTCCATCTCGCTTCCTCGGTGTCAACAGTCTTGGTTAAAGATATATTGAGCACTGATAATGCTTTGTTAAATATGCTTAAGTTTTTTGGGATTTACGTATCGCTGCTTTAATACTAAAACTCGAAGATAAATAAGTGGGTTTAAAAAGTCCGCTTCTGTAATTCTCGTTACGCCTCTAAACGTTGAACAAAGATTTAGTTTTCACATGCTCCGTTCTGCAGTTATCTTCGGGAAACTGTTATTTATGCAATTTCATAATATTAGAAAAGAGATGTCGCTAATAATGCTTGTAATGGTAAAGTTTGGAAAGTAATAAACGGAAATAATCAAATTTCTAAATCGAACGCAATGACAGATGCTATTAGGCTAGCTCCACCGCCCACAACAGGTTTTCCGAACACACAGATTCCGGAACATGTGAAAACTAAGGACAAAATATATCTCCATGTCTATTACTAGGATGTTAACTCTTGTGCTGGATACAGGTGGGTGGGTTCTCCTTCATGGGGCACTTCACGTGGACCGACGTGCCGGAGCGAGAGAAGAAGAGGCGAGGGTCCGACATCTCGCCTACTTGGTGAGTATATTTATTTATAATTATCGTACATTCAAATATGTAAGAAGACGGTCTGAGGCGTTCTCCACAGTCAAACATAGGTGGGTAATGCAGAGATACCAAGAAGTATATCATGTTGTTTAATTAAATGAAGGATAAAGATAAGTTGTAGAATATACTCCCAAAAGGATAAATGGTACATACACTCACTTAAACTTTACAAGCACAACATAGTTGATATTAAATTATTGAATGTGAATATAATGTAATAATATTCTACAAGTTACCCACAGCGCCATCTAGTCTCATACTAAGCAAAGCTTGTGTTATGAGTAGTAGACAACTCATAAACATGCTTATATATTTGTTTATACAAATATTATAGATAAATTACACCCAGATAGTACAAATGATCATCATCACACAAACATTTGTCCTGGATAGAAATCGAACCCACGACCTCCGTTACAGCAGTCAGGGCCGCTAACCACTAGACCAACAGGCCAGAAGAACCGACAAGAAACTCCATTACCACCTCCTTACCTACCTGTCTCTTGACATCTAGGTCCCCGACGATGGCGGGCGGTCTGTTCGCCATCAGCCGCTCGTACTTCTGGGAACTCGGCGCCTACGACGAGCAGATGGGCGGCTGGGGCGGAGAGAACCTCGAGATGTCCTTCCGGATATGGCAGTGTGAGTCACCATTTATTATTTTCAGTAAACCGTTCTAATCCTCATCCACATATGATACCCACGTCACCCACTCCCTCGGAGGAAGAAACGCATAGTGTTAGACACTTACTGACTAAACCTGAACCGCTATGCTACGTCATCCGCGTTTTTATGTCGGTGTATGGCAATGCTTTGCAATCCTTTATACATCGACCGCGGGCTTTCGCCGGTTAGTAGTGTGGGTCGGCGGGTAGTGTGAGTCACCTAACACTACTACAATGTGACAAGGATACACATGGTCATCATTGCAACTCCTGTAAACAACAATGATGATAAAGATGACCCTCTGGTAGATACCATCATAGTTTAGATTAAAATTCTCAACAAGTCGTCTCCAAGGGGACACCCGTGCACGCCTTTAAAAAAAATCTTCCCATAAAGTTATTCAGTGACAAAAAAGAATTGACAATCTTTACCGATACACCGAGCTTAGTACTTAAGCTCGGTGTGTCCCAGGAGAACGATTTTCTTTCTTGGAACCCGCATCGATTACTGGACAGTAGGAAAAAATATTTTGCCACTTCCCTACACAGGAAGCGGGAGACGAAAGGAAGAAGTATGCCACAGCTGAGAAAAGAAAACTGAGTTAGGTCCAGTTGCCAAGCAGCATGGATAATACTTTAAAATTGATTTTAATATCTCATGTGTTTTGAAATCCATTGTGGATCTACCTTTCAATTCCTTAGTTTTACAACCAGAATAATTTATTATTTGATATACAGAGACAAATATAATAAACTGATCTCAAAGTAAATTTACACACAGCACTGTTTTGTCTCTGTCATATTCACATGTCATGATATTCATTCATAGATATTTATATTTTGACATTGCAGGTGGCGGCACTCTGGAGACGATACCTTGCTCTCGCGTCGGGCATGTGTTCCGCAGCTTCCACCCGTACGGCATGCCCGCATACATGGACACGCATGGTTAGTACTAGCATGGCTGGTCCAGGTCAGACCTGGACGGTATTATGTGTAAACCTAATAGTTCTGAATCACAGGTTAAATCAGTCTGTGGATGGGCCGATCCATGCACTGAGTTCCGAAGTGTTTCGGAAGGCAAGTTAAATTGCCGGTCCCAGCTGCTATTTACATATCTTTGAGAGTCGCTACAGGTAGTTTTAAAAGTCTGATAACCAGTCTGACTAAGACTATCGTGTTGCCCAGGTAACTGGGTTTAGGAGGTCAGATAGGCAGTCGCTCCTTATAAAATACCAATATTAGCTGTATCCGGTTAGACTGGAAGCCAACCCCAACACAGTTGGGAAAAGGCTAGGACAATGATGATGACTGCCCTAACACGCCTTAATATTTGGCAGTAGGTCTTCGTACCCGATATACTCTGGTCATTTGAGTACACCTGTGTTTGATCCTGAATTCTATCCTAGGTATAAACACGGCGCGCATGGCGGAGGTCTGGATGGACGAGTACGCCGAGCTGTTCTACCTGCACCGGCCTGACCTCAGGGTGAGTAGTACACACCTACTGTACAGCTGGTAGTAATGTCGTGGAGTGCTTCTGCGTGCCTTCGCTTTTTCTAAAAACGACTCCCGCAGTAAGGAATTTTATTCTTGTGTCGCGGGGGTTGTAGAAACATACAACTCACATGCCCAAAGGCACCCAGTCTCGGAACAAGCATTCGTGGATCACAAAAATGCTTGTCCTACGCGGGGATCGAACCCGCGACACGACGCGCTCAGCGCAGTCAAAAGAAGTAGATCGCCAAGCATTCGCTCGCTGTCTCCTTCATACCCCTTCCATACTTGCCTTAAACGTTTAATTCTATCTCTCTCAAAACTTCAATACTCATTCACGTGATGACCCTGTACCATGAAACTATTCACAATCCTAATTAACCCTCTACCAAGTTACTACAGGCAAATGTAAATATTTTCATAATTATTTCAGAACAACCCCAAGATAGGCGACGTGACCCACCGCAAGGTCCTCCGCGAGAAGCTAAAGTGCAAGAGTTTCCAGTGGTACCTCGACAACATCTACAAGGAGAAGTTCGTGCCCGTCAGGGACGTCTACGGATACGGCAGGTGAGGGGAGACGGTGACCAGTGTTGAAGGGTGACGGTACTGATACTTGGAAAGAGGCAGTGGTGACTTAATGTAGACAGCGCTGACATAGCATAGGCAGCGCTGCCTAAGCATACACTACGCTAACTCCGTGGTCGAGTGGCGTACGCACCGGTTTCAAGGTGTCGCTAGCTCTGAGGTCCCGGGTTCGATCCCCGGTCGGGTCAATGTAAAAATTCTCATTTGTACATTGTCTCGGGTCTGGGTGTTTGTGGTACCTTCGTTGTATCTGAATTCCATAACACAAGTGCTTTAGCAACTTACTTTGGGTTCAGAACAATGTGTGTGATGTTGTCCGCATTTATAAAAAAAAAAAACTCAGAAAAGATAGCGCTCACTCAGCATAGACAGCGCTAACTCAGCATAGGCAGCATTAACTTTCAGCATAGATAGCGCTCACTCAGCATAGACAGCGCTCACTCAGCAAAGACAGCGCTAACTCAGCATAGGCAGCATTAACTTTCAGCATAGACAGCGCTCACTCAGCATAGACAGCGCTGACTCAGCATGTACAGCATAGGCAGCATTAACTTTCAGCACAGACAGCGCTGACTTATCATAGACAGCGCTCACTCAGCATAGATAGTGCTGACTTATCATAGACATCGCTGACTTATCATAGACAGCGCTGACTCAGCATAGATAGCGCTAACTTATCATAGACAGCGCTGACTCAGCATAGATAGCGCTCACTCAGCATAGATAGCGCTCACTCAGCATAGATAGCGCTGACTTATCATAGACAGCGCTCACTCAGCATAGATAGCGCTGACTTATCATAGATAGCGCTAACTTATCATAGACAGCGCTCACTCAGCATAGATAGCGCTCACTCAGCATAGATAGCTCTGACTCAGCATAGATAGCGCTCACTTATCATAGACAGTGCTGACTTATCATAGACAGCGCTCACTCAGCATAGATAGTGCTGACTCAGGCTTCCGCAAATAGACTTCCTCTTACTGCCCGTCTTCTCTTCCCAGTATTAATTTCTCAAAGTTTCCCTCTCCCCCCCAGATTCAAGAACGACGCCACGCAGATGTGCCTGGACACCCTCCAGCGCGAGGCGGAGGCGTCCCCGCTGGGCTGCTACCCGTGCCACCCCGAGCTGCAGGCCACGCAGTACTTCTCCTTCTCGCTCACCGGGGAGCTGCGCGACGAGTTCAACTGTGCCACTGTGCAGCCGTCCAGGTAGGACTAGTGGAGCCATCTAAGTAGGACAGGTGGAGTCAGCCGGGTAGGATCTATGTAGCCAGTCAGGTAGGAGCCGTGAAGCCATCCGGGTAGGCTCGTAAGATGTGGAGGTAGATGTAGAGGTTATGGCGTACTGAAAACATAAAGATGTATTACTCCTGGGGCTCTACCACCACCTTTGAAGCCCAAGCTGCTCAGCCCTGACTGCTTTCTTACTGCATTCTGCCGTAGGGTCCAGTTTATGCAGTTTCAATGAATGAAAATACGCTTCACATACACAAAGCCGATGTTACATAATTGGATTAAATTGTCAGCTGGATTTATACGAAAATTCATCAAAACTGGTTCAGCCATTTCAGCGTAATGACAGGCTTTATCAGTTGTGTAGAAGTCATAGAACCAGCTCTATTTCGTTCCGGGTTCTGAGATAGAATAAGTTCCGTCGAATGTATAAACGTTGGTATGTGAGTATCAAAAGCTCGAATAAGTGAGTGACTGTCCGTACCCCCGCATCAGACTACAGGCGGAGTCCCGCACGTCGGAGGTGGTCCGGCCCGTGGTGATGACGGCGTGCCACGGCAACGGGCGCGAGCAGAAGTGGCGGCGGCTGGCGAGCGGCCAGCTGCAGCACGCCGCCACGCGCCTGTGCCTGGACGCGCCGCGCGACGTGGCCGACGTGCGCGCCACGCTCTGCCGCCCCGACGCCGCCACGCAGTACTGGGCCATAGACTACACCGAGGATAATAACTTCCATGCTAGTTAGTATTACTGGATTTCATGATTTTTTATTAAGGAAAACGGTATCTTTCTGAAAAGTCTGGTTTAGAAAGTTTTTTTATATTACATCATCATCATCATTCCCCTGCCCTTATCCCAATTATTTTATTTGGGGTCGGCGCAACATGTCATCTTCTTCCATACCTTCCTATCGGCCGTCATCTCACAAGAAACACACTTTACAGCCACATCTTTTTTTTTTATTACATCTATATTTTTATAATAACTATCGTGAGACTGATTCATTATTAAATGGTTTACTTACGCGTATTTATCAGGGATGCCTGACTAGTTTCGGACCCAACCGGAGACCTCAATCATGAGGTCCGAAACTATGTGCACTAGGGTGCCCGACTAGTTTCGGACATTGATTGGACCTGTTTTCAAGAAATGTCCTTTGTAAGAATTCTAGTTATAATGTTCAGTGCTGTATAGGACAAATGATTTTCTACTTTAATATGGTTGACCAGTTTTACATTTCCCAACGTCATGAAAATTATAATACTTTTATTAAAAAATTTGAAGTATCTTCTATTATTCTATAATTATTATTGAATAATACAAGTTATACAACGGTAATGGGATGGCAATATTAATGGAAAGACAGCGTGCTACTGAGGAGTTTGTTACGTCGTTTCTTCTCTCACAGTGACGGGTGGGCGAAACTGAGTGATGTCCAATGTAATCTGACCTTCAAAAAGAGCTCCTTAGTAGCCTAATTTGAAAAAAAAAAGAATACTGGGTGTTAAATAGATTTTAAAATATATCGGATTCGTTCATTAAATGATAATGTATGTATGTATGTATGTTAATGGCGGTGTGTTTGCAGGTGACTTGAGGTTCGGCCCCGAGAGGGAACAGAGGCTCAACAGACTGCGCGGACAAAGGTATGTGGCATGGTAGCTTTTATCTTGCCCACTGCTGGGCAAAAGATTTTTTACCGTATGATCAAAGTATATTATTTTGTAAATAGAAATATGTTACATATTATAATCTAGAGATCGTTAAATATCATATTCGACAGGAGACTGTCGAAGATTTTACTGGTAGAGATTTAGAGGCAGGCAAAGAAATAGGCAGCACTCTCGTACATCTTATTTTCAAACGACTTAAAAAAAAAATATCATTATCGTTACCTTTGTACTTCGGACTGGATGAATCAATTGTATTGACGTTTTTGATGTAAAATAGCTGCAATATAATCTTACTCAATTTGTTTTTCAGTAAAAGGAAAAAAATACGCGTCTAATATTTTTCAAGTATCTTACTGATTACTCCCTAGATTGACTTACTAGATTTTTACTTTTTATACCCAGCCATCACCCCTATTTAATTTCTTTCTTCAGCAATTGTAAATAGACCTTATTTTACTGTCTCATATTCTTTGCCGACCTTCACATAGCTTATCAGAACATTATCCAACTAATTAATCTGTATGTACGTTTGCATCGTGTCCCCAGACGTATATCCCGGTCGCTGCTGTCGTACCCGGAGACCAGCGGCAACGTGCTGGAGGACACGCGCCGCGACGACGGGGACAACGGGACCATCCGCCGACACACGCACAAGGTGAACACAAGCTTATTGAAAGAGTAATAAGGTTCAGTTTGCAATGATAGGTGTAGTGTTTCACGTGTAAGATGAACACACACTTGTTGTGATAAGGTTTAGAATGGATTGGTACTGGATTCTTAATTATGACGATTTTATGAGAAGGCGGTAACAGCACAACCATTCGACGAAGCACGCGGTAGATACAATCTTGGCTTACAAGAAGCAATTTACAATAAAAGCTAAAGTATGTATGAATGTTCCTCTTTCACGCAAAAACCACTAAACCGATGAAGATGAAACTTGGTGAACAGATAGTTTATAACCAGGATTACCGCATAGGATAGGAGTTTTTACACCGATCTCATGTTCTCGTGTGATCATTTCCAATTTATAGCGAGCAATTCCGCGTACATCAGCTAGATAGATAGCATAATATATATATATCCCACTCTAACCCCACGATACCACCAGCACCAGCAGGGCAAGCACCACAAGCGCCACGGCCGCAAGCGAAGCCGCTCCAGCAAGAAGAGGACCAAGAACAAGTTCATCCTGAAGATCCTCAGGACCCTGATGAACGGCACCGAGGAGCACCTGGAGGTCGACATCCACTGCAAGCACCGCCAGCTGTTCCCCAACAACAGCTTCGTGAGGGACCTCGTCACTATACTCAATGAGAAGAATGTCAAGGTCAGTGTCGAAGGTTAAAGGTCACGTGACCTTGAATGAAGTGTACGTTATTAGTGAGTGGCTTATGTGACCTGAGAGTAGAAAGTAAAGGTTCTGGACCTTTAAGTTAAACTCAGTAGACAAAGGTCATGTGACCTTGACAAAGGTAGTCATAAGTTAAAGTGTACACATACATGTTGAATGTGATGTGCCCTTTGTTTAAGAATTTATCCAATGGAAGTGAATAAGTCACATGAGCTGAATCAAATACCAGAAGTCGATTTCTGTAGCCAAAAGTCGGAGGTCAGCTGTAGTAGGGGGTCAAAAGGTCGAGAGTCACTGGAGGTCGCGCATACTATGAATTTTCGGTTCACAGTCACACTTTACACAACTGTCACTACTTTTGGAGTACTGTCTACCAAGACATTATAATGATTATCAAGTGTGTTGCTCGGTCAGGTGATAAACAACGGCCGCGTGTTCGAGCGCAACAAGGTGACGGAGCTGGACACGCACCGGCCGCAGAAGGTGCTCAACAAGATGGAGATCGAGGAGTTGCAGCCGCCCGAGCAGTCGCAGGCGCCCGTGGGGGGGCTGCAGATGCGGGAGGGGGTGAGTGTGGGGGCTAGTGCGGGGAGCGAGCAGCTGCAGCCGCCCGAGCAGTCGCAGGCGCCCGTGGGGGGGCTGCAGATGCGGGAGGGGGTGAGTGCGGGGGCTAGTGCGGGGAGCGAGCAGCTGCAGCCGCCCGTGGGGGGGCTGCAGATGCGGGAGGGGGTGAGTGCGGGGGCTAGTGCGGGGAGCGAGCAGCTGCAGCCGCCCGTGGGGGGGCTGCAGATGCGGGAGGGGGTGAGTGCGGGGGCTAGTGCGGGGAGCGAGCAGCTGTATGGTTAGATCCCCGCGTAGGTCAAGCGTTGGTGTGATCAACGAAGAGTTGCCTGAGTCTAGGTGTGCCCCAGCGATACAAGGATGAAATTCTTTGATGGGATAGTCGTGGTGTGGTTTTCCGTGGTTTCCTTAGGCTTATAAACCTGCGTTCAAATTCCAATTCCAACTAACGAAGAGTTAGAGAATAGCAGGACTATCTAGGAACGCATTGACGTTGTGTTTCCTCCCCCAGCAGCTGTCGCAGAAGCAGATCATCCAGCAGCTGAAGCAGCGCATGAAGAAGCCCAAGCTAGGAGGTGACGTGCAGAGCGTCATCACACGCGAGGCGCTGGGCGGGGGCGGGGGCGGCCTGGGCGTGGGCGGGGGCGGGCTGGGCGTGGGCGGCGCCCTGGCAGCCGGCCGCGTCGTGCAGGCCGACACCGGGCCCGGCCCAGCGCTGGGCCCTCTGGGCGTGGGCGGGCTGGGCAGCCTGGCCAGCCTGCGTATCCCGAGCCCGCATCACGGCGCCCAGCGCGACGGTGACAAGAAGATCATCATCGAGGACTTTGTGGAGGTGAAGCGCCTCACGGCCAGCACTCAGCCACCTTCTGGGGCCTCTGTCAAGGTCAGTGTCGCACATCACTAGCGTAGCGCAGCCCTACGGCAGCCTGTCTCTGTTGACGAACTGATCTCATGATGGAGCCAGAAGGTGGATAGTGGAACTAATTAGTTATAGCTAAACACAACTTTACAATTATTTAAGATATTTTAATAATACTTATTTTCCCAAACATTTTTTTCATTTGACTATGTGTTAAGTTGTACAAACATTTGCTCACCATGAAACTCATGTGCGCTCAAACAATGTAACTGATGGTTTGTCTGAGTTTTAGCTCCAGAAAATACGTGATGAATACATTTATAAAATGCTTGTTTCAATGAACAAGGACTATTGTCCACTAGTGGGACCGCAGGTGACTCATTGGACTCGCGGTTACCCGCCCCCTTTGTATTCCGCCATGCACAAGCAACCTGCATTTTGACTATTAGATAATAATGTACAATCCCAAAGTTCGGGTCTACACTGCACGTATAAGGCTAGAATTTGTACTCTTTAGCGCTTGGTGGTCAAATCTAGGTACTAGCCAGTGCATGTTGACCATCTAAAGAAGCTTACCCAAGTATAATTAATTGATATCTGATATTCCGACCCGCACTAAGCTTGTCGGGCTATCGTGGTTCCGTTGCAACGTTATGTGATGTGGGTGTGGTGTCGCAGCGCAACCGCAAGCGCAAGCGCAAGCGTCAGCGAGCGTCGGCCGCGCCCGCGCCCCCGCCCGCGCCCGCCCCCGCGCCCCCGCCCGCCCTCGCGCCGCCCGCCGCCACCGCGCTCGCCCGCCCTGCGCTCCGGGAGGGCGCAGAGGACAGGTAACTACATGTAACAGATAATATGATCCTGCTTCTATAGCCATGCCAGGGTTTACAGGTCTCGAGGCCTTCGGGTCGATCGTCAGACTAGGTCGGGGCATATAGTTCTCGAATATTGATGATATGATATCCATATGTATGATGATGACATAGATTTTCGACTTACTACGTTTACCTCGTATTTATCACCGGACTACTGTCAGACCCAAGCGGAGTCCTCAATCATGAGTTGACTCGACGAGACGAACGAGCCACGGTGCCGTTTGATTCTGTAACCAGCTAACAGATTCCGATCAAGCGTTCTTGACTAAAGTTATCAAATAATTATGCATGGCGATTAAAATAAAACATGCGTATCCATCCAGAATTCCATGGAAGGCATGGTCAGTGGACCTGTGGAAATAGAGTTCTTAGAAGTACTAGAAGAAGCGCTTCGCCAGGCGGTTCTGTTAATCAGCACGTTTCATATATAAATTACGCTCATCGTGTTTCTCCGTGATGGAGTCCTTAACTACTTTCTGGATTTCCAACCGAAAAATAGGATAGCTTACATCTCAATCAACAGACGCAATATTTTCTTGCAAATTATTCATCTATAATCTACCCTCCTACTTCACCGCGGCCGAATTCGCGAAACAGCCAGTATAGACTACAACATCGTCTCAAAAACCCCTACCCTTATTTACCCGGACGCTGCTACTATGAGTCCGTGTCCCCCCAGGTCTGTGCCCGAGTCTGGTGAGGGGGGCGCCGGCAAGGAGGGCGAGTCGGGCGCGGACGACCAGCCACTCATGGACGACAGCATGGACCGCAGCAACGGGCGCGAGGACTGGCCCGTCGGTAAGTGTCTACTGCCATATTATACATTACCTTTTTACAACAATTACGTTAATTGTACTGCACGGATAGCCCAGTGGTAATAGTCACCATGCTAAAACCACTGTGCGTGACGAGCGCAACTGCACAAAGTATCACTGTGTTTGACAGTCGTTACAGGTACACAGAAGCCAGAAAGTCTGACAATCAGTTTAATTAAGGGGTAACGTTATTAAATGATGTAACGGTTTACTCACGCGTATTTATCGGGATAGCCCGACTAGTTTCGGACCCAACCGGAGTCCTTAATCATGAGCAGACGCGGCGGGATCGCGAGTTCGACTCGCGTGTAAATACGCGTGAGTAAACCGTTACATCATTTAATAATGAATCAGTCTCACGATAGTTATTATAAAAAAAAAGGGGTAACGTATTGCTTAGGTAACTAGATTGAGGTATGATAGGCAGTCGCTCCTTGTAAAATACTGGTACTCAGCTGAGTCTAGTTAGACTGGAAGCCGACGTCAACATAAAGTTAGAAAAATGCTAGGATGATGATGAATTAGTAATATAACAGAAATACCAACTATACGCAAATAATTACGTACACAATTACGCAAAAGTCATTAACATGCAACATTTTTGGGTTTTTCTTTTATTGTAAGAATACTAAGAACTCCATTTTTCTAACTTTAAATATATGAACAGTAGAAACACCCGTATTAATAATCGCATACAACTACGGACGGTACAGGCGAGTCCCGGTTCCGGCGCAACAACTCTCGCGGCCGGCCACAGCGGCGGCAGCACTCGCGAGAGCGAGACAGCGAGCGCGAGCGCCTCGTGGAGAGACAGAGTCAGCGCATGTCGGGGAGCGAGCGGGACAGCTCCGGCGAGAGGGAGAGGGAGCATGTGCACAGCGCGCACTGCAAGCACAAGGAGGACGCGCCCTCCGACACCGATGTGGAGTACACCAGGGATGAGGTGAGGGGACTGACGAGATAGCCAGCTTATGATGAAAAGCAGACATCTTCTTAAGCCGTGTTTTATTAAGTTGACTGTAGGTTAAAGGAGGAAAGAAGTTTCACCGTTAAACTTTTTTATCAGAAATCCAAGTCGATTATCACATAGGACAATATCTGTTCCCATTATGACCCACCTACTACAGTCACCTGTCTCCTCGTATCGCAGCAACTGACCGCGTTCCAGCCGCTGTACTCCCGCTCCACGAACAACAACGCGGCCGCCAACAGCAGCGGGGAGGCCGCTCCCGTCAAGGTCGTCATGCGCTCCAACCTCACCTTCAACCTCGGAGACGAGTTCTTCGCGTGGAAGAACAGGGCTACCGATGACCTTGTGTGAGTAGATCCATCAAATATATACCTAACATTCTCGTCTCACGGTGTACCAAATTGAACTCCGAAACGGCTCGACCGATTCCCATGAAATTTTGTGTGCATATTCGGCATCTCTGACAATATCTATTTTTTAGAACCCCATTTTTTTTACATTTGTATGGCAAATACGGTTGCTGGGTCATCTAGTACCTATTTAAGTTTCAAGTTGATTGGAAGACTACCAACACCGAAGTGAGATAGTTAAATACATAACGTCTCGTTCCTACATCACAATTTCAATGTTATATCCTTCTCTGTGGGAAGAGCTTAATCTAAGTTTACTTATAGTTATCAACCGAAAATGAATGAAACGGGAAAATTTTAGGTTGAAAATTGTAGTTCGGTTACCGCGTTACACAAAAATTGTGTAACCCACTTATTCTTTTTCTCAGTATTTTATCACAATTTGATGTAAAATCTCCCATTAATTCTCTCCTATCTCCCATTGAATTAGTTAAGAATTGTGAGATACAAACGTGTGCTAACATCACACGTTGTCCTTCCAGTAACGAGTTCTTAGGCGAGCTGTATATTCCGTCCAACAGCAGCGAGCGCGCGTTCGACCGGCCGGCGGGGGCGCGCGCGGGGCCCGCGGGGCTGGGGCCCAGCCCGGGCGCGGGGCCTAGCGAGCCGCGGCTCTCGCAGGACGAGAGCGGACACAACAGCAACAGCCAACACCACTCCTCTTCCTCGTCTGACAGCAGCGGGGATTGAGTCCGCTCCGCTTCGCTACCTTCCGCGATACTCCGACACGCTCCTGCGTAAGAATGACTAAGCTACAAAACCTCGAAACCCTCAGATACCAGGAGACTTTATACTCCTCACTCCGCAACATTCCTCCTCCCTCCTCCATGTTCCTTCATACTCCTCGCATGAGAATGTAGAAAATAATATAAGAAAGCACCGTTTCTTAGAATTTGATTATAATTCTAGATTACTGTGAAAACATAATATTACACGAAAACATACGTCTTAAAGTTCAAATTGTATAATGAGGGCGAAAGGAAGAAATTATATATTGTTATGGCCAATAGAAAAATATAGAAATTAATATTGAACGTGCTTGGAAATTCATGGTGTTTGTTATTTATGATAATTTTGCATTGTAAAAGGAATAAGCATTTAAAACATAAAAGGCACTTGTTGAAACTTGTAGAAATACCATTTCTAACTCCTCATAACAACTTCCTTATATTAAATCCTTCGATAATTATTTACAATGATAACTCACTACGATATTCTAAAATATCGCATTAAAATAATTGTCATGTTAGAGATAAAATTATTCCATTTTGATTTTTTGAGGGTTTAAAAGAATGAATAATAAGTTAAAACGATGTCTTATTTTTATTAATCGTCGCATTTATTATATAATAAGAGTCCGTCCCTTATAAATATGTTTTAGTTTAAATAATTGAATGAGGACAATTAAACTAGAGTGATGGTTAATGCTTGTTTCTTGTGGGGTGCCCTTTGCCCAGCTGTGGGCAAGAGGCCTGTATTGTTATAGTAACTTATCAAGCCTACATATCGAATTTTGCTCAATTTTTCTCCGATACCAAACGACGTTGTTCTCCGCGCGATTTCCGCCACACACAGACATAAAGATTGGTAGAATTAATGAGATAAAATTTCAAATAAAAAAACGAACACTAAAAGCTTTCACATCCCATCTTTTAAATGACTCGAACAATTACTATCCAACTTGTCTAAACACACTCACACATAATTCACCATTAATGTAAAACTAATTGCAATCGGTCAATCCGTTTGTGAGCTATGACGCCACACGACACGACAAACTTATACAAAAACTTATCATACTGTAAACTTTATAGTGTACTTGACTGATGTTGACTGTATCCAGTCGCGGTGGAGGCAGAAGTCGTTGAGTGTCGGAGATATTGGCTAAGAGAGGGCCGGGTTGTTATGCAATACTCGAAAATAGACTTTAAAGCGATCTGTTTTAAGTCCACAAACGTTTGACAGAAAATTGCAACTAAAAAGCTAGTTCTGTTTGTTAGTTTTTAATCAATTATGAACTTTATATAAATGTTTTAAAGTCTGTTTTCGATTGCTCTGCGCCGGCCTGAAGGGTTCTAATTACTTTTAATATAAAATACCGTGAGTCACGGCGCTCAATTATAGCATAATAATTATTAATATTAAATTAAGCTAGTATTAGTCAATCCGTCCTGTTGATTTGCAAGATTTTCAAATAAAATTATTCTCTATAAAATTAATCTTCGTAAGATATGTGCCTTTTACTATTCTGATGGCTAACTTTGCTTTTAAATGACTGATGACGTCACAAGTTTGTATATGTTGAACTAAATTGTGACGTCATTAGTTCCTACTTTGTAACTTCACCTGTTTGTTGAACTTCTACTTTCTTTATATAACAAAACTAGCTTTTCGCCCGCGGCTTCGCCCGCGTCGATGTCGGTTATATCGCGTTTCCAAGAGAACTCTTCAAAAGTCCGGGATGAAAACTATCCTATGTTCTTTCTCAAGGTCAACTCTATCTCTGTACCAAATTTCATTAAAATCGGTTCAGTGGTTTAGACGTGAAAGAGTAACAGACAGACAGAGTTACTTTCGCATTTATAATATTAGTAGGGATAATGTCATTGAATATTTTCTTGATAATCCTGAACAGTATAATTTGTGTTTATTCTGTTTCTTATAAACAACGATTTATTTTTCTTTATAGCTAGTAACTATTTATGCATAAGAAAGTCTTTGAATCTATATATAAATATCATATGTAACATAGATGTAATATTATCGTCGGGGCCAAATTGTAAATGTTTATAATAAGTAACTATTGTTGTAAATTCTAGCGTAAAATAGTTTTATTTATTTAAGTGAAGTTCCTTCTTTTTATTATTTAAGTTTTTTAATGTTTATTATAGACGATATCAATTGTTTAGACCGAATACTGAAACGTCACTCAGATTTAAGACGCTATCTCCTGTCTTTGACATTTTAAGGTGGAAGAAAGAGACGGATATATACCTGAGTACATTTGAAACTGTATTAAAGTATTTCGAGATGCGTTACAGTTGATAATAACATTTTTATTTTTATTTCTTAACTTCAAGACTATATCTGTACATCCAATTTATTTTCCTAGTATTTGTTAATGTTGCCAATTTATTATAAATTCCAAAACATGTTTCTATTCACCTCATCACTTATGAGGTGAATATTTCTGTTAATACTAAACTTCACATATATGTTAACCAATGGCAACGAGTAAACCTGAAAACAGAGCAAAGAGCAGAGTGTAGCAAAAATAAACTCATCTTTAAAATTGTTAATATATTTTTTGTGCTTGCTACTCGTCATAAGGCATCTTACAACGACTCAAGGCGCCTACTACTTAATAAATTTTGAATATTACAAAATATAGAATCTGTCTATAGAATACTAGCTGTTGCCCGCGACTTCGTCCCCGTGGGTAGAAGATATAAGTTATGATTTATTCCTGCCCTGTTTTTTTCACATTTTCCATTGCATCTTCGCTCCTATTAGTCGCAGCGTGATGGTTTATAGCCTAAAGCCTTCCTCGATGAATTATATTCAACACAAAAATAATTTTTCAATTTGGACCAGTTGTTCCTGAGATTAGCGCGTTCAAACAAACAAACTCTTCAGCTTTATATATTAGTATAGAAGTATAGATTAATGACTGTGTATATTTAACTTCTAAATTCCATAGTATATAACTTACTTAATACAATTTATATTATTTATTTCTATCGTTCTTGTATATTTCTAGTATATGAGGCGCCTAATTTCTCTATATGTTCACATATAGTAATATTTATGTTTGTCTACAGACACGTTTGTACAGTAACATAAACATATTTATAAGCAATAAATACAAATGTTTGTTTCACTTGCCTTGTTTTATTATTAACCCGCGAGTCCGCCTGCTTGTTATCGAAAATATTCCCACTGGAACATTAAATCGGGATAAAAACTATCTTATGTGTTAATCCTGGTTATAAACTATATCTGTGCCAAGTTTCGTCTCAAATTGTTTAGTGGTTTTTGCGTGAAAGAGGAACAAACATCCATACATACAACTTTCACGTTTATAATATTAGTAGGATATCTTGTTACATGCCCTTTTCATTACAGGATTCGATGTCTAAGGTTCAATTTGTACTAGCTCAGACGGAACGCATTGAAGCGTGAGTTCTTAGAAAGTTGAATATTTTTGACTGCACGTTTAGCCTGGTGACTGGGGTAGCCACATCTGCTTGCGCCCTAAAATATAACTGAACAGCTTGTGTCCCAAATTTAAACCTGTGGATATCGGTTATCGCTAATATTCAAATGAATCCAACAGTTTCAGCTTTAAGACGTCAACAAACACACTTAACGTTACGTCTTAACAATATTAGTGCGATTACGTTCTTCGAAAAGTCGGTTTTGTAAACGAAAAACTAAAATTAACAGGATGTTTCAATAAAACAAAAGGATATATTTCAACACGTTTAATAACAAATCAGTCACCCACATGCACGTTACTAAGCAGACAGACAGACAGACAAAACTCACACTAAACTATATATAGGTATATATACTCTGAGAGTAGACAACACATATACTATAAATTTAACTAACTTGGTTAGTTTAACCGAAAACCGATCTAATAACTAGACAATTTAAATAGGCTTTATGTAATCTCACATAGAAATAGTTATATATATATTTAAACTACAAAATACATCTGTTCTTCAATATTTTTATATTACTTGCGAAATTTCGCAATTCAAATACAGATTTCGCAATATTAAAATGTGTTGTGAAAAATCTTGATAACCCTTTTATGCGACAAGTATAGCTCAATATTAAATGAAGTTTATCAATAAAAATACTTATTATAATAAATAGGAACAGGAGTTAAACTGAATGTTATAATATGCTAGGACCAGTTAATTAACATTTTATATGGTTATAGAACAAATAGAAATATAATTAAAATGCAAAATGACAGCGCACACGGCGTCTTTCTTCCATAATTGTTATAATATTACATAGAAAGAGGCCACTGGTTGTTTAAAATTTATTTTAAATGCAAGTTAAAATTATACTGGAACACATGAGATTTACAAATGACTATTTCAACATTTCTATTTACCCAACCAACATTGAACGGTAATGCTTGCAAATTATGATGTTGAATATAAAATGTTATTTGTTATATCCTAAGTATATGAAATATGTCAGTCTCATAATCTTGTTTTAATAGTACATAGTTATGTTAAATAACATAATTTACAATGGAGAGAAGAACCTGTTTACAAAACAAAATAGATATTTTAGCTAACATCTTCTGAATAACAATGAATTTTGTTTATATTCTTACAGAATTATCTTCAACGATATCCACAAACAACACTTAAAGCATACTTAAATTCCTTTTTCCGACAGTGTCAAAGACATTATGACACTTAGGTACGACTTTAAGTGACATTTATGAATACTTTGGTAAGTTTTTATTTATTACGCATAAAATAGTATAATTTTTAAGGTACCATCATAGCCTGTAGGGTCTGCCGCAGTCGAGGCCGATGAGTCTGCGGCCGCGGCCTCGCCCACGCCCAGCGCTGGGCGAGCACATGTCCGGCGGGAATATTTCTATGTCGGGTGAGGGAGTGGGCGTGGGCGTGGGCAGGCGCGAGGCAGCTAGCAGGCGGTCGTGGGTGTAGGGCGGGTCCGTGTCGCGTGTGGGTCGCTCCTCATAGAGGTTCGGATTGTAAGGGCTGGTGGGCTGTGAGAATGGAAAATATTTCAAATAAGAAATTCTAATAATATAAGGTATAAACGCTGAACGACTATGGATGGATGTTTGTTATTCATTGACACAAAAATTACTGAATGCATTTGAACGAAATTTGGAACATAGATAGTATATAATTTGGATGTGTGAAAACTAAAGCAAGTATGACTGAAAGCTTATAAAGAGTAATGGAAAATTCGGTTCTCCATTAAAAATGATCAAGATAATTTAAATTAAATGTTATGAAGATAAGTTAAGTTAATAAAGCAGTGTACAGAGACAGGGATTTTTTCATTGATACTTGTAGGAGGTTTGGTTGTTACGATATTATATTTATTAAACAGTAACTGTTATCGTTTTCCCAAAGTAGTTGACAGAGAAGTCGTAAGTGTAACGGTAAAACGGGGTAAATAGTTATTTTTGGGGTGGACAGAGATAGAGGTTTTGTTAAAATTTGGATGTTTTGAACATATGATAATTGACAAGTATTTCATAAAATAGCTGTGTTTAAAGCATTTTCCTGTAAGCAAACGCATACGGTTAGCTAAAAAAATACAATTTTCTATTCACCCCGTGTTACGGCAGTAGTTATGACCACGTACATAGGTGTTATCACGCTGCCCATGTTCCCCGGCGGCGCGGCGCAGGTCCAGCTCCCGCAGCAGCTGGGCCAGCGCCCGCGCGTGGCCCCGCAGCGCGCGCAGCAGGCGGCCGCCGCCCAGCGCGCGCAGCCCGCCGCCGCCCGCGTCGCAGCCACAGCTGCACTCTGCTGGTACACACTCGCGATGGACAATCTACATACATCATCATGGGCCTAGCCTTTTCCCAACTATGTTATGGCGGCTTCTAGTCTAATCTGATAATAAGAACCAGTGTTTTACAAGGAGCGACTGCCTATCTGACCTCCTCAACCCAGTTACCTGGGCATCACGAAACCCCTTGGTTAAACTGGTTGTCAGACTTTAATGCTTTTGACTAGCTGTAACGACTGTCAAAAATGTAGGAATAACAGCCGGGACACACAATTTAAAGTGCTTTCCTTTCGGAAGGCAAAACACGAAGGAACTCGTTATAACAAAGATAGTCACCCTGTGATCGATTCACTTATGCGGTTATAGCTTAGCCAGGAGCTTCTCTAGAGTCCAGATACACCAATGATCCGCATTCTCAGATAGCTAAAGCGTTAAGGTGACTACGCCAAACCCATCGCGCGGCGACGTGTCGCGGGTTTGGTCCCCGCATAGAACAAGCGTTTGTATCATCCACGAATGCTTATCCTGAGAATCTTTATGCATGCTACTTCTTGAATGTTTTTAAAACCTTTAACGACACAGAAAAATCCCTAAATACGGATGACGAGTTTAAAAAAAACTTCTTTCCATTAATTATTATATCATTACATATAGATACAAATTACCATGGTTCGTCATGCTGAGGTCGATCTCCGAGGAGTGTGGCGCCAGCTGAGCACCGCGAGCGAACTCCACGCTGTCGCTATCCGACTGCTGTACATAAAGTAGTATATGTATAAAACTTCACAAGCACTTACGAAGCGGTGATAAAAACGGTTAGACCGATTTTAATAAAATTTTAATTTAGTGACATTTAAAAACGTGGATTTTTCGATTCTTTGAATCTATTCATTTTATTTTATGTTACTGGAGTAGTTCTTTTCAACCGTTCTATTCAAATAAATGAATAAACAGCATGCCACTACAGTGCCAGCGGCAGCAGTAAGTCCCTACCGCGTCGTGTCCCTCCCCGCCCGCCGCCGGCCGCAGCCACTGCTCGGCCAGCGCCAGCAGTTCGGCGGGCTGAGGGCCGCTCCACGACGGGAACTGCTCCTCTGGAACATAGCACACGCATCAGACACAATGTACGATACAAGAGACATCGCTGACCTGGCAATAGTCATGATAATACCTAAGGCAGTAGAATACGAGTGGTTGAAAACCACCGTTATGACTCATAAAAGTATAAGATTAGTGGAGCCATAGGCCTTTACTTGTTATCTTAACTTTAATTCATTTTTAAGTACAACATTAAATATTTTTTTGTAGCAATATTTATCAGTTAGTATGCACACAGGATACAGGTGGCAATGAACCGGTCGCGCTGGAGAACGTATGGAGAGGCCTATGACCAGCAGTGGACAGCTATAGGCTGAGATAATGATGATGAGGCAAACCGGGGGTCACCCTGTAGTCCCCCTGGTGTGTACATACCGGGCGGCCACAGTCGCTGCGTGTGTGTCGCTCCGTGGTGGTGGGGTGCGTCCTCGTGGGGCGCCTCCGCCTCGGCCCCGCACCACTCCTGCACACACCATCACCACAATATCAGCACATATCGTTCATTAAGCAAGGTCACTTCGCGAAACCCACTGAGCGCGAAGCGTCGCGTGTTCGATCCGCGCATAGGATAAGCACTTGTGTGATCCACGAATGTTTGTTCCGAGTCCTTGACCATGTGATTTTAATGTTTGTAAAACTAGGCCACACGAGAAAATTGCATAAAGCGCAAGTCGTGTTTGTGAAATTATTCGAAATAGCGGATTTGGCGTGGTGACCTAATTGTTTCAAAGGTTTGGGGGGATAAGGTATGTTTATAACATTGTTATGCTTAAATGCTTAAATATTTTTTTATGAAACTGAGCTGACCAGCCTAATTTTATTATTCAAAGACTATATTCACCTGTTGTTCTTCCACTCCAGGATCTATCCATTGATGTCCAGACCATCCGTCCTGGCCCAGGTCTGTGCCCTGGGCTGGTGGGATGTGTAAGTGCTCATGATAGGGTGCATGGTAGGGCTCAGGGTACAGCTCATCTACTGTTAACACAAACATGTTATGAAGATATTAGAATCTGATAGGATAGTGATCTTAAGGGCCAAATGATAATTTAAGGGTGGTTATAAGACTGAAAAAATGGCCAGCGCAAAAAAAAACAATTTTTAAACCAAGATACATCATGTGTATGTAATAATATGTATCTCATTTTAGCAAGATTAAAGGATATTAAAATGTGATACAAGAAGGACAACTACATATATTCCCTCTCCATCAGTCTGTAGTAGTCTTACCTGGTGGCACGTTTAAGAAAGCCTCATTCAATAGAGGCTCCGGCTCCAAGTCCTCATGCAGATGGACATCATATGTTTCATTAAATGTACTGAAACAAATAATACTTGCTATATAACTAGGAACATTACTATTTTATTTAAACTGGACCTGAATTTTGAATATTGGATTTATTTTTATTTTTTTATTTAATTTATATAAATATTAATAGTAAATCCTAATATCCAAGAAATAATCATGAGATGAGCATGTGGGACTGGGCAGGGCTAGACCTCAAGAAACAATTATTTCTACTAGAAATTGGAATATTGTACCCTAATCCAGCTTATATCTATGATGGTAATTTTTATTGAAGCATGTCTTGCATATGCATTTAAATGTGTAGCTAATTAATCAATAAATTAGCATACTGTTATCTACAAGTGATTCTTGTTATTTACAAATACTACAATCTCTATTACAATGTAGTTGATAATAAATATAGTATTAGTTAGCTCTTGGTCAAAAGCGAGGGTTTTAATAGATAGTCGGTGTTTGAAAATACTTTTTAGCGAAATAATATAATAATATAAAAAGCACATTCTCCAGTTACAACTTTGATTAATACTGACTAATTTACTCAATTACACGTACCTTTTGTGCTTTGGCGTCTGAGAAAGCGGAGGAGGTTTCCTATCCTTGCACAGCTTCCAATTTTTCTTGTTCTTATAGAATTCTAAGCGATAAATCGCTATAAGCTCGGACCTCGCTGCTTCGTAGTCCGTTGCCATTACAATATACACAAACTAAAGCCCATACAATTAATGGAATAGTCCTATCAGGTACTAGGAATAAGATAAACAAAGTCAAAGATTTGCTTTAACTAGAAACTTGAAAAATTGCCGGTAAGCATAAAATATTAAATCTTAACTACCGACGCACGAAAAGAAATTTAATATGTAATATGATTAATGTACAATACGAAGATAGCACATTTTACAATCTTCTTAATAATAACACAACGAGAGGGTGGAAACTACAAAAGATTTGAAAATTTTATTGCCGCCATTTTACCTATACATACCAATGATGACTGATTGAAGATTTGACAATTTGACGTTCGCACGTCTTTAAAATGTCAACCTGTGTTTCAATAAGTAGATCGAGAATGCATTATTTAAAAAGAAGTTTTTTCTTCTAATTTAATAAAAGAAAAAAATACGTTTTTACTGCAGGTGCGGTTCTCTAGCTGCCTGTGGAAATGCTATGCATTGCCGCGCACCTACTAAATACGGGTGCGCTGTACGGTGGTTCAGGTTTAGTCAGTAAGAGACACTACCCACTTCCTCCCCCGAATAGGTGGGTGAGGATTCACCTGCCTGCCCAAAACAAAAGATGCGGTTCTCTATTTATTTTTATTACTTCTATAAACGGACGTGATGAGCACGGAATAAATCTAGTCTCACTCGCATTTTTCCGATTGCTCAGTGTCTATAACATGCAGTATTTTTTTATAACTATAGCCCTTTTATATGTACCTACTTCTTTTAATTTTTATATTACATTCCTAAGTAAACTGGTCATAAGATTATTAAATTGTACTCAAATCCGAAAAGAAAACATCGTTGTCCGATAAGTAGGCTACATGAGGAAATCGTATAACCAGCCTTTTTTCTAATGAATAACAAACTAAAAATAACAACAACTGGTTTTTGTACATTCCAAAATAAAAACATTTCGATTCAAATCCAGTTCTGTTACGACTAAACACATTATTTCATCATGTCAAGTTCAAAGTCCAAATAAAACCAGGTTTCACCATGACGAAGTTAATAATCACACAAAAACGGGCTCAACGGTGTAATAAGTCTGAAGTCCAAAGTCCAATGTATTGTTGGATGATGCAAAAATGTGAAACCGGATGGCTCATTCTACGGATGAGAATCAATCTAATAATTGCATCATTAAGGCTGTATGTTACATGTCCACGGACAAAACGAATAAAAAAATTGAGCTAATGACAGTTGTAGAATTGGCGGGCTTGTTTAAAATGAGCAAAACGTTGTTTAATCAATTTTTGTGTTATTTTTCTTCTATTCAAAAAGAAAACCCGTTTCTCTTCAGGGTCAATAATCTCGACTCCACCTAGCACAAGGGAAAATAACATTTCAAAGACTTCGTGAACAATACATTTGATTTCTTTTCGTTACTTCACCGACTGATTTTGTGCCCTCTCCGCCATTTGCATGATGACCAATTGGCCAGCTTCATGGTAACGCATACTGGAATAACATTGTTTGACAAAAGTAATAATATTTTCTGTATTTACTTCACGAGTAATCTTATCATCAGTATCACTGTTATGCCTCCGTGCAACTAGCTGGATCTTACGGTCATTCCCTTTTGTTTATAGTTCTTAATAAAAGTCGTTCAGTTTTATAATGTTAATACCTGTACTGTACCCAAGTGACATTTTTAAAATCTTAGAAAACAGTCGAGCGTATGAAGATGACAGGTCAATCAGGCACGTCAGAAACAAAATGAGTTCCGTACAAATAATAATATAATGTCTTTGGTACAAATAGACATAAAACAGTTTATAACCTTTTCTTAACCTCTGTTTTTATGTGCAGACTGTTGACAGACCACTGAACCACAGTAATAGGGTTCTGTTTTTACTCTTTAGGCACGGAATCCTAAAAAAAAACAATTTTAATTGAAGACAATTTGGATGAACCACGCCGCGGGTAAGTGTTAAGTATTTTATTAGGCCACATAAGTGACCGGCCGGCGCTTGTTGACTAATTTTAGTTTCAAGGATTAAGATACAATACCCTTTTAAATTGTTAAAAAAATGTAAAAAGTCCTTAAACAATAAAAAATAAATGTAGTAAGTCCATTTAGCCTTTAGGGTCAAGGTCAAATTGATCGCCGAACACAATGTATTACCTGCTTTGGACTCCTTTTCACAGGAAGAGATAATGGTTGCGTCTTCTTGGCCAGTCAGCTGATCGAGTGGAGAGTGCTCACGATCCAAACCGAAATAAGAGCTCAACCTTCGGTAATTTTAAATTCTCCTCACGCCATGCCCTTTTTGCCACCATTACCCACTATAAGAAAACTCTCAGTGCTACTTTGTGACACTGTATTCCTGCACAGGAACAACAGATAAAGAGCTTTACAATTCTTGTTATCAATTGATAAAATTTTCCAAAACATTTAAGATATTACATCAACTCACAAAACTGATTCATGAAAGTAAACAATTACATTTATTGAGACTCATGCTCTTATCTACGTTGATAACAATGGGAAAACATGTAGTTATCAACTTGAACGTTGGACCCTCTGCCATTGTGTAGGCAACTGATAAAATCTGTCGGGCAAAGTCCACGATATATTAAGTGCTTGAGTGATTCAAGATAAAATAAAAAGAACCCCAACAGTGAAAACGGTCACCCCCCATTTTTTGATTTTTATCCAAAAAATCTAAGAACTCTTGGACCTAATGCACCTTTAATACTAAACCAACGAAATAGAAATAGCTCAATCAATTTGGGAGCTATGATGGCCTAGACGACAGATAGACACGTCAATTTGATAATATAACACTCCTCTTTTTGCTTAGGGGGTTAATAAAACGAATGTTGCCAGGTCCGGAAATCTACCACGACTTCTCAAAATATGACAGTTGAAGGTGCAGAAGAGAGACAACGTTATACGCAGTGCAATGCGCTTTCTCCCTTCTACAAATGCGACTGTCTTACTTTTAGAGATACATAGACCTCTATAGATAAATTCAGAGGTGTCCAAAGGTCGTGTTGATAAGTGGAATATTAAATAACTTTAGTTGCCTAGGCTTTAGTCCGATATCAAAGGTTAAAGTCGCTGAGGTTGGTCTGCGGATAGGTGACTATTTATAAATACAGTGATAATGTCAATACCTCTTGGTGACAAAGACTTTGATCTCTGAGAGGCGTTTAGTTATTACAATTCTGTTAATCATTATGCGTAGGATAAGTATTTGCGATCCATGAATGCTTGTCCTGAATATGGGTGTGTTGTGCATGTGGATGTGCATGTTAGAGAACCCCCTCGCTACTCTTTCTTCCCAAGACCAGTTCAGAAAAGTCACTGCATTTATTTACGCATTGTGGAAAACTACATTAACTGGACTTTAAAAGAGGCGATGACCCCTGAGTTCGTTTGGACGTTTCTTCGGAAATGTCGACTCCAGCTATTTGCAGAATAAATTATTCATTTCATGACAAACAAAAACAGCATAGGTTGTAATGAATGTAGAGGGAATCGGGTCGACTACCCTAGGCGGACAAAAGATTGCCCCAGTATACACTATACCTAAAGAATGAAAAAAAGCAGTATTAACTACTAGAAAGAAGGTTAGAGAATTTGGCCGCCCTAATACTATTCGATCTATAAGGGAATCCGCCTCTGGATCCAGGACTTACTATACCTTACTCTGTATTCAACAAAACCAAAAATATAGGTCAGGATAAACAAACGTATATACGTAAGTAAAGTATCGTAGAACTTAGCCGCGTAAAGTCTGTCTGACGTCTATACTCCATTTCATTGCGTAATTTAGCTGCCGAGGCAAGTGCGGTCGGACCGTTGGGTATGAGTCATTCGTCCACAGTTCCGATGTTACCTCTCATTCGATTTCTAAGAGATAATCTATATGCGACGGGTTTCCTTGAAGCTAAGTCGTATAACTTTATATGTCACTTTTAAGAAAGCAATTAAAGCCTATTCTAAAAAAAAGACATTTGCGGGCACGAATAGAATGGATGCGAAGAGCGACTAGTACTTTTGATTAATTTCGGAGGTAGGGCATGGGTCCCAAGGTCGTTTTAAGTAATATCAGTCAGTGGGTAAAAACTTACAAATCACATGCACAATGACACCCAGACAGTCGGCTCCATCGTTTTCAAAAAAGACATGTAAAAGTGATAAAATATCCTATTTGCAGAATAAATAATTTCATTTCATTTCATTTCACTCAGAACAAGCATTCGTGGATCAGAAATGGTTGTCCTACGCGGGGGTCGAACCCACGAAACGACGCGCTCAGTGAATTGGGCACGATGACCTTAACCAATCGGCTATCTGTTCACTCGATCGATCTACTCTATCGGCATGGAGAAGAAACAAGCATAGATACACAATTACACACAGAAACACACTTATATTTTGATGAAGCAATATCATTTTTTTCCAAAACAAACAGGATATTTCATTTTCCTCAACAATTAAAGTCTATTTTGTTTTTAATAACTTAAAAGGTAATTAAGCAATTCGTCTACAAGATATGGCAATGAGTCGGCTATTTTTAAATCTCTATACATATTAGTATGTATATTATAATATAGCTTTAGTAATTTAAAGTTGTGAATCACAAGTAAATTATTCGACAAAAACCGGTCTTAAGCAATAACATGGGGCACTGTATCAGAATATCATATTGATTATGAAGATACAATATAAATATATCGAAATCATGAGTAGGCTGTTTCTTCTTCCTAGGATGTGGGTGTCCACGAAGATTCTCCTGACTTATCAAGAAAGAGAACTTGGCTCGTAGAGGATCAGAAGTTTCCGAGTACTTACGCTGACGCATCCCTCAAATGTATTGAACTGACAAGTCAAGGTCACTTCACTTGTCGAAAATGCGTGCATTACATTTAATGTTTTCTTCTCTCTAAATAAGTATATTCTTACACCTTGGTGTGGAGCTGTCAGTTTTTTTCTTGCTTTTCTCATTAAAAAGTTATCCATAAAAGACATCGACTTTCCTCAAACAGCTTTATGCGAAAATACGATGACGAATAGCCTAGTTAAATTATTTGTTTCAGAATAAAAACAAAAACGCAAAGATGAATCACTAATCTAAGTATAGATCCTAGACATCTGATCTGAAAACTGTTTATATTGTACTCCGCGATTCATTGCAAGCTATTCTTTGGGGTTACCATAATATTTTACCTTTTTCCCAAGCTGCCACGAGAACATAAAATCAGGTAATACCTATACTATGTGTATACAGGTGATAAGCTATCCATGTACCTAGTTCGTCTAAACCCGTTCAGTGATTTTTAATTAAAAGAGTAACAAATATCCGCGATTATAATATGAGTAGGAAGTAGGATCCGAGCAGTAATACTTATTATTAACTTGAGCATTACTTCCATACCTACCTACTAACAGCATTGACGTCGGTCGCATTGTGCACGTACCCACTGGCACGAGATACGCTGCGAAGCCATGGTTTGAGAAGAGACCCAATGGCACATCCCAAAAGATTATACACAGTCTTTGACTAGCTTTTCCTGACACAGAAAGCTTGAGCGTAGACGTTGATTCAAAACTAAGTCACTAAATCATTCCCCTGCCCTTATCCCAATTATTTTATTTGGGGTCGGCGCAACATGTCATCTTCTTCCATACCTTCCTATCGGCCGCCATCTCACAAGAAACACTCTTTACAGCCATATCGTCTTTCACACAATCCATCCATCGTTTCTTTGGTCGTCCTCTTCCCCTATATCCATCCACATCCATGCTTAACGCTTTCCTTACCACATGATTTTCATTTCTCCGCATAACATGCCCATACCATGACAGCCGGCTACCACGTAGTCAACATGACGTAAAACTAAGTCACTAAATATTTGGCTAATTCGACAGACATGACTTATAAAGCAATTACAGCTATAAAGGACTGAATAATGACACATTCTTATCAAATTTTTAGGACTGCTAAAGAAATAACTTTCAAAACATTTAACTCATTAAATTATGTTTATTCTCACATTATCCTCGTATAATTTTATCAGGGAGATAATTTTTATCTGGCAACATTATCTTGTCTTAGAATCATGGTATCATTATATAGGTACTGACTATCTGTAGTTGTCTGTATTTTAGGCTGGTATCATCACCAGTAGGGTCAAGCAGATTCCTTTCTTAACCTGGAACACCTAATTTTGTGATACTATTAAGGATTTTATCTATTGAGGTGAGTGCTGATCTATGACCATATAATTTTGTAGAAAAATTAAAGGACTCCCACAAAGGTCTGGAGTTCGATCAAAAGGCACGCACCCAGTTCACAATCGTTATGTGCGTGTGAATAACTATCACAGCTTCCATGTTTCGGAAGGGACCACATATTGGGGGTCCTACTCGTGACCGCTCTCTTGTCGGATTACCATCCCTTCGGGCTATGAGTGTAAGGGAACAGATTGAACCGACTGATTGCATCTGAGTTATGGCGCTTGTGCGCTATAATGGCCTGCAGCTGGTGTCTTCTGACACTCGCCACAGGTGCCGTAGTCAGTTGACATATTATGTCTCCTTTCATTAACAGGGCAACTTCATGAGAATGTCAAATCTCATTCTGCCTCACTCTTTTATTTTAAATCTTAAACTAGCAACAGATACACATAATATATCAGTTTAGTGGAAATATAAAATGAAATTTATAACAGGGAAAATAAATTAAAGCACTCCGACGGGGTCCATAATTGTTTCTATAGCTTTTATTATTTTTACCGCCTTTACATTATGGACTACAAACAACGATTTGATTTAAGATAGGTCTAAAATGTTGTACGACCTCTTTTCAAGAATAAGTATTTTTTTCGCTCTTTATAATCGTTAATTGGTAAATTTTATATTACGTTTGTTTTGTTTATTAATAGTTTATTCTTTGATGTAACTAAGTTTCTCATGTTTATAATTAAGCTGGACGGTTTTTCTAGTTTATATTATGTTTTTCTATTTTAAATTTCACGTCTATGTTAATGTAATTGGTGTCTCTATCGTTTTAACATAAAATAAATAAATAAATAAATAAATAAATAAATTTATGATTGTTCTTCACTTATAAGGAAAATTGAATAATAATTTATTCTTACCTATGTTTTGAGTATGTTGATAGCTTGTCTTTTAATACTGTCTGATTTATCTAATAGATAACGTCATTAGTCAAATGGTATTGATTTCTGTCAGTTGCCGACCTATACCTACATACATAATACATAGTTTCCGAGCCATCACATGACGATAGGAAATAGAAAAACAAATAAAAATTCAATTATTTTTTATTTCCTGTTACCTAAATCAATTTAACTAATAAATTAAAAGACGAAAGCATATTAACATTATATTGTCCTAAAATTTGAAATAGAAGTAACTTGTGACGTTTCGATTCCCGCGTAATTTTTTTTTAGCTCGGCGTGCTATCAGTGAAAATCTCAAAATACGCGCCAAAAGTAAGAATATATTTACTGTTTTTATTGGGTTCTTTTGTTAGTTTGCACTAGAGATTGGTACAAATTGAGAGCAATTTTTATTTTTAAAATAATAAATAGCCTATAGTATATAAGTAACAACGTTATTTATAAATTAAAAATATAATAATAATTAATAGCGAATACACCGCCCGAGTTACAGAACGCATTGACTTTTTTAAGCAAAAGGTGTGTGCCTGGGCAAACCGTATTCGACGGTACAAGACTCGGGTGGACCGATTTCACCAGAACCGTATGTTCCAAAGAGACCAAAGATGGGTGTACAGATCTTGGGAGCAACCTGCGTCGGAGGAGGGTGCCGGACGCCTGCCGGATGATGTCGCTACAAATTTGTTTTGGCGCAGCATCTGGTCGGCGCCTGTAACCCACTCTGAGGGGGATTGGATACGTGATGTTGAGCAATCGTGTGAACGAATAGAAGAAATGGGGGCTATTGATATTAGTCCCCAAGACGTAGCCAATGCAGTCCGTCCGTTGGCCAATTGGAAAGCCCCGGGCCCGGATGGACTGCATAACTTCTGGTTGAAATGGCTACCAAGTTCACATGGTTGCTTAGCATCCCAATTCCAATCTGCCGTAGACTCGGGCGTGCTCCCACAGTTCTTCACTACTGGTTCCACCCACCTGCTCCACAAAACAGGTAGTACCACGGACCCCAAAAATTATAGACCCATTACATGTTTACCCACCATCTACAAACTGCTTACATCCATTCTGAGAGAAAAGATTAATGACCATATTGAACGGTTTTCTATCATGTCTGCCTCTCAGAATGGATGTAGGAATGGGTCACGTGGTACTAAGGAGCTACTCCTTATTGATATGACTATTTGCCAACAAGTTCGCCGCTCCAAAAAAGGTGTGTCGACATGTTGGATAGATTATAAGAAGGCCTATGATTCGGTGCCACATGCATGGCTCATGAGGGTGCTAGAGTTGTATAAAATCAATACAACTCTACGCACTTTTTTGAAGTCATGTATGGGGCAATGGACTACGGTGCTTCACTATCCAGGATGTCGGGATATCCAAAAGAGCGGTCAACTTATTAGGATTGAGCGGGGAATATTTCAAGGTGACAGTTTGAGTCCCCTGTGGTTCTGTTTAGCCTTGAATCCTCTTAGCACTCTGCTTGAGAATTCAAGGCTGGGCTATTCGTTGCGGAGAGGAAGCCAGGTAATCTCCCACTTGTTGTACATGGATGACCTGAAATTGTTTGCTTCCAACAAGTTGCAACTGATGAAGTTACTGAAGATTACTGAAAGCTTCAGTAATTCCATCAGAATGGAATTTGGTGTTGACAAATGTGCAGTCATGCATGTAAAACGAGGTGGGATTGTAGAATCCCAGAGCATACAGCTCTCGGATTCTATAAACCTTAGGTCCCTCTCCTCAACGGAAACCTACAAATACTTGGGTATGTCAGAGGCGTTAGGCATTAATGTCGCTGACATGAAACAATCGTTACAGACACGTTTCTTTGGCCGCCTGAATAAGGTACTAAAAAGTTCCTTATCGGGCGGTAACAAGGTGCGTGCCTTTAATGGTTGGGTCATGCCAGTGATAATGTACTCCTTTGGCATACTCAAGTGGACACAGACCGAACTGGACGCCTTGGATAGAAGAGTCCGCACACTGCTCACCGCAAATCGAATGCACCACCCGCGATCATCGGTAATGAGGTTATATATCCCGCGAAAGTGTGGGGGTCGTGGCTTCCTAAATGCCAAGACCCTCCATAATCGCGAGGTATGTAACCTCAGGGAGTATTTCCTCCGAGTGGACGTGGGGATGCACCGAGATGTGGTGGCAGTGGATAAGGGCTTCACTCCGCTCTCTCTAGGTAAAGAGAACTGGCACAAACCTATCGTACTAAGCGTCAAAGACCGCAAAGATGTATGGCAAAGCAAGGAGCTACACGGACGCTATTATCGGACCCTTCACGGGGCCGATGTAGATTTCTTAGCGTCCGTGGCCTGGCTACGCTTCGGAGATCTCTTTGGAGAAACCGAAGGGTTTGTATGTGCAATTATGGATGAAGTTATCATGACGAATAACTACCGAAAATATATAATTAAGGATGGTACAGTTGACATCTGTCGGGCATGTCACTGTCCCGGTGAATCCTTGAGACATATAGTTTCGGGATGTTCTCGTCTTGCTAACGGTGAATACTTGCACAGACATAACCAAGTGGCCAGGATTATCCATCAGCAGCTTGCTCTGAAATACAAACTTGTGGAATCTGAGGTGCCGTACTATAAGTATGTGCCCGACCCAGTTCTCGAAAGTGGTCATATCACACTGTACTGGGATCGATCTATCATCACTGACAGGACTATTGTTGCCAATAAGCCTGATATAGTGGTGATCGATCGATCAGAGCGTCGGACAATGATTGTTGATATCACTATCCCCCATGACGAGAACCTCGTGAAAGCAGAAAAAGAAAAACAATTGAAATATTTGGATTTAGCTCACGAGGTTGTCGACTTGTGGGAGGTGGACTCGGCAATCATTGTCCCGATAGTCGTAAGTGCCAATGGCTTAATAGCCAAGAGCCTCGATCAACATCTTCGGAGGCTCTCGTTGGGCGTCTGGGTCAAGGGTTTGATTCAGAAAGCGGTACTTCTGGACACGGCGCGCATCGTGAGGAGGTTCCTCTCTCTGGAGCCCTGACCACCGGCAGCTTGGGCCCTGTACCCGTTGCCGGTTGGACACTATTTTTTATATTTTTAAATGTATGTTGTTTTTTATATATATTTAAAAATGTAATTTATATGTATTTTAATGAAATAAAGGAAATTATAATTTCCACAAACAAGGATGGACGCGAACTATTATGCGGAACAGTTACCAAGTATTTCAAATTGTAACAGGTACATAACTTAACAACCTGAAAAAAGTAACTACCTACTAATATTTAGTGATAACGGCGGTGTTTGAATTGTTAAAGCAAATCTGTTAATTTACGTATACAATTAGTACTTCAATGGTGCAACTATTTACTCACGCGCATTTATCTTATTGCGCTTGTCTCGCTTGGGTCCGAAAGTAGTCGGACAATCCACAAATACGTGTGAGTAAAATCGTTGTATCAATTAAGTATGAATCATACTCACGAAAGTTAATATAAAATTAAGTCAATCATTTATTTATTTTTTCATTCATATTCCACTTTTCTTCATTGTTGCTCTCGTCTCAGTAACAGTCTCATGAATGAACGAATTCCGTCTCCTGCGAATCTGGATTTATTAAATGAGGTGAATCTTTTATTTAATTTCTGTGTTTTACATTGATTACTGCGATAAAAGATAACTTGAAACACTGAATCCACGGTCTTATTAATTGTTGATTTCAACCATTGCACTTTAGAGTGGAGGTAATGTTTTTATTTATATTATGTTTTCAGGTAGTTACCAGAGACTATAGATAAACCTTGGCAGTGGCGGTGATCCTCCTGGTGTCCCTGTACTTGTATGGCACAAGGACTTTCAAATATTGGCAGCAAAGAGGAGTCAAACATGACAAACCGAAGCCTTTTGTGGGAAACAACCTGTATGGGCTCTTGTTCAAGAAAAGTATGACACAAGTTGCCAATGAATTGTACTGGAAGTACCCCAACGAACCTGTGGTGGGATTCTTCAGAGCGACAGAGCCAGAACTAGTTATCAGAGATCCAGACATTGTGAAACGAATACTGATCACAGACTTCGACCACTTCTATAAACGTGGTTTGGTACACGAAAACACAGTGTTTGAACCTCTCATGCAGAACTTATTCTTTGCTGAAGGAGACGTTTGGAAGCTGCTGAGACAGAGAATAACTCCCTCCTTCACTACAGGAAAACTGAAGGGTATGTTCCCGCTGATCGTGGAGCGAGCAGAGAAGCTGAGAGCGCGCACGCTGGCAGCCGCTGTCAAAGGCAAACCGATCGACGCCAGAGACCTGATGGCGAGGTTCACAACTGACTTTATCGGCGCTTGTGGCTTTGGGCTCGACGCAGACTCGCTCAACGAAGAAGACTCGGCATTCAGAAAACTTGGCATTAAAATATTCAAAATTGAGTGGAAAGATATAATTAAGACCGTACTGAAGGATATGTTCCCTGACTTGTTCCGGAACCTGAAGGTATGGACTCGTATAGAAGGAGACATGTTCGACCTCGTCGGAGAAATTTTGCGAAAGAGAAACCACAAGCCCATAGGGAGAAACGACTTTATTGATTTGATACTGGAATGTCAAATGAAAGGAACTATGAAAGGCGAATCTATTGAAGCGAAGAAACCAGATGGCTCACCTGAGATCGCCACTCTAGAAATGGATCTCGGGCTTATCGCTGCTCAAGTGTTTGTTTTCTTCGCCGCCGGGTTTGAGACTTCCTCATCGGCCACTAGTTACACCCTCCACCAGTTGGCATATCATCCCGAAGTGCAGAAAAAAGCTCAGGATGAGATCGATCGTGTGTTAGCTAAACATAATGGACAACTGTCATACGACGCCGTCAAAGAGTTGACTTACTTGGAATGGGTGTTCAAGGAAGGACTCCGCATGTTCCCATCTCTTGGCTTCTTGCTGAGGAAGAGCACCAGACCCTACTTCTTCCCCGAGCTGAACATGACCATAGATGAGAATATAAATATCTTGATACCCCTGCAGTCTCTCCACAACGACCCCAAATACTTCCCCGAGCCTGAAGTGTTCCGCCCGGAGCGGTTCGACCCTGAGGAGTTCGACTCCAACAACAAATACGTGTATCTGCCGTTTGGGGAGGGACCCAGAGCTTGTATAGGTAAGTTAGGATACTGTGTTACTTGGCACTTTTTTTAGTAAGGCGGGGGAAATGGCTAGTGTAGACTCTTACTGAGAAACATTTAACGCCAACAGCTGGTTGACTGTCTTCTCTCTACTGGCAGCACTTTTAAACTATAGAGTGCTCACCGCTTTGACTATGGATTGTAGTAATAGTGGAATTCCCGTCGTTTACAGGAGCTCGTCTCGGTCTGATGCAGTCGCTGGCTGGTCTGGCGGCGGTGCTGTCCAGCTTCACAGTGGAGCCGGCGCCGGAAACGAAGCGAGTTCCCACCGTGGACCCCAAGTCCAGCATCGTGCAGAGCATATCCAATGGGCTACCACTCATGTTCATCGAAAGAAAGGAGTAAACCTTACCCCAACATGATATGACGACTCAACCAACTAATGATTGTATTTGGAGAGTATCGCTTAATGCAACAACCAGCCGATTTTTATTAAGTGCCCGTAGTACCCTTGTGTAGAGGCTAGTTAATACCAAACAACGTAGGTAAATTTTAATGTTTTAGGCGGCTTAGGGGTCATTCTCTCTATGGTTTCTGGGTTACTACTCTTTATGGGTTTAGTTGTAAACTATCTACTTGAACCTTTTAAAATGCATTTTTTATTGTCATATTGTATATTTTAGTTCGTCTTGGGAAATACGAAATGTATTCATGTTTGCGCATGTCGGTGTAGGTACTGTTGTCTGAAGTGACTTTATAATTTAACTTACCTAAGTGAAAGTGTACATATGTAGATCCTTAAAAATAAAATGTTTATAGTTCAATAGATTATCAAAATAAGTTTTCGTATAAAAGTTGTGAATGTAAAGTATAAACCGTGAATTTAAATGGTCAGTAAAGAATCTGTTGCAAAAAACGATGTCAAACCAAAAAAGATCTTAAAAAAATATAATAAGTGTATAAGATAACTATTTAATACAATTTTTAAGAGACAACGGCAAATTTTGCACAAATTACAAGTCACGATAATTTTGCGAGGACCCGTCAGCAACTAATTAGTGAGCGTGACAGTTAAAAAATATCAAATAGGTTATATCTGTACTTACTAATATATAAAGCCGAAGAGTTTGTTTGTTTGAACCCGCTAATCTCAGGAACTACTGGTCCAAATTGAAAAAATATTTTTGTGTTGAATAGACCATTCATCGAGGAAGGCTTTAGGCTATAAACCATCACGCTGCGACTAATAGGAGCGAAGATACAATGGAAAATGTGAAAAAAACAGTTCAGGTATAAATCATAACTTATATCTACCCACGGGGACGAAGTCGCGGGCAACAGCTAGTCAGATATATTTATCTGTTCCTGGTATTATCTCCTAGTATTCCTAGAAGACCTGTCAACATTTTTTGTCACATGATGTCTGTGGAATATTAAAAAATGTGGAGGAAATTCAATTGTGAATATTATCATGTACTTTGTACTTAAGTTACTCGTAGTTGTGCAATATTTAAAAAGTATTACAATATAATGTTTTTTTAATAGGATAAGAGCTAGATATTTTAGGATTAATAAACCTGTTTACGCGAGAATGTCTGCATGTATTTTACTTGTATTTGCTGAAAGAGCTGTGATAAATAAATGAATGTTTTTAAAAATGTCAAATAATTGTTTTTTTTTTAATACAAGTTAGTATATGGCTCATCCCTCAACTTATCTACCTTCCCTCGACCCCGTACAAGTACTTTATGCAAGTATCAAAAATATTGAAGTATTTATTGGTATCAGTAATATTTACATATATTTTATAAAATTACCAAGTTAGTAGCTTTTGGTCATTTTTTTGTCGTGACGATGCTTTGGGGAGGCCGAGTCTAGCTGTGGACCGTGACAGGCTGAATTGAATGATTTTCCAAATAAAATTGGCCTAAAGGTGAGGAGATTATGACTATTTTTCAATGAGAAAAAACATTCTTTAGGGGAAGGACATACCTTTTCGACACAAGGCTAATTTATTGTCTGTGCAAGTTTTGTAGCCATAGGACTCACACAAGTACACATTGGCCCCCTAATTTCCGCCTTCTGAGTCTTGTTGGCCTATTATCTACAACAAGGCGGTAAATTTCGGTTCAGCACTACCTCAATACATGAATAAATGATTAATATGAGGATATCAGAAGTATTTATAATTATGTTGATAAATTCGTCAAATTACGCGTTAGGCTTCTATCTAATCAAGAAATCTGCTACAGACCCGGTTGATTGTATTATTGGTGTTTAGGCAGACAATGGCAGAAAATTTAGGCAACAATTTCGGATATTCTTCGGATTTTGTCGAGAGTGCACGTCTGTCTTAACTTTTAACTTTGCTGTTTTTGTGTTTTCATTTTAAATTGGAGTTTCTTGCGACAAGTTTTGCTTTAATATCGGTCCCTCTCTTACTATCTTGTGGAGGTGCTCATAAGTGCTCGTCGCCATCTTTGATCGTGTATTGCGCCATCCTGCTCTGGTCGGACTGTGAGTACGACATTTTTCAACATTAAACATCATTCAAAAAGTCGCAGCCACCGGTGAGGTTCGAACCTCTGATACCTTGCACGACAGTCGACGTGTGGTACCATTGAGCCAACTCTTAGTGAGTCGCTCTTTGCGAAATACTTGTCCACCTGTGGCGTGAAGTTACTTTGCTATTTGAATATGTTACGCTCACCAACTAAAAGTCACTCTGAGTCAGATCTTGTTACTGTTACTGCACCGACGACTAGAGAGAATGTAACACAACGTAAGCGTAAACAACCTGAGTCTGAGATCACCGAGGCTATTAATAAGCTTTCTGCAGATATTAATCTAAAATTTGACCTACTGCGGAGCGACCTGGATGGGACTTTGAAGTTAATAACTGATAAAATAACTAATATTCAGTCGGACCTCGCTGCCGTTACTTTAGTCACATCTAATATAACAACTGAACTCAACTCTCTTAAATCAGATTACTCAAGTCTTGGAAAAAAGGTATCTGATCTGAGCCAAAACCACATGGCGTTGACCCAAGAAGTGACGCAGCTAAAAACCTCCCTCCAACACGCTGTGGACGAGCAGGGGGATTTACGAACTAAAATTAATTCTCTTTTTACGCAAGGTATAAGCTCCGACCTAGTATGCAGTACATTGTCAGCGATTGAAATGAAAATGGATACTTTGGAGCAGCAGGCCAGAAATTGCAATGTCGAACTATGTAATCTGCCTGATAAACGCAATGAAAACTTGATTACAATTATAGAAAATGTCTGTTTAAAAATAAATTTTCCACTACAGCAGAAGGATATTATCGCCATACACCGCGTACCTCATGCGCATAAGGACAATAACAAGCCGAAAAATATAATTATCAAATTAAGCTCTCGCATACTCAGAGACAACTTGCTTAGTGCTTTTCGATTAGCAAAAGGTATTAACTCGGATCAGTTAGGACTATCTGGCAACTCGCATCGTATATATATGCACGAGCATTTGACGCTGAAAAAAAAACAATTATTTCGAGAGACCCGGGAAGCGGCCAGAAAACATGCATTTAAGTATGTGTGGGTCAAACATGGCACAATCCTTGTACGTGAAACGGATTCTACTGCGGCAATGGCGATACACTCATCAAGTGATATCAAGAAGATTAAGTCTGGCAATGGATCAACAAAATCGTATAATAGTGACAGTCAACAGTCTTAAAATTATGACTTATTGTTACGGTCATATTATTATGATTCTTATAACTATTATAATACGTTCATTTTGCAATTATTTCTATTGTCTGGTTGAGTCTTCTCTTGGCAATTATGTAGCTTTGCTTATTAAAAATAAACATTTATATTTCAGTATGCGGGACTTTGAGCGGTGTGTGGGGGCTAATGTATTTGTTATTACACAGCTTTTTACTTACATATTGCATAGCTTTTTGCATAATTTAAATCGGGGTTCGGCCGATATTGCTAATTGTAACCTGTTATGTAAGAATAATATTATATTGCATTCTTCAGATTATGTTAAATTATATTTCCTTATGTCGATATTTTTACAATGTTAGATAATTTGATAGTATATTATCAGAATTGCAGGGGTATTCGCACGAAACTTAATATGTTGTACATGAATATTCTAAGCAACTCTTATGATATTATTGTTCTGACTGAGACTTGGCTTACATCACATATATTTGATAGCGAATACATTGATGATCGTTATGTTGTGTTTAGATGTGACCGAGATCGCATTGCGACAAACAAAAAAGAGGGTGGCGGAGTACTCGTTGCTGTCTTAAAAAAGCTCAATGCTGTATGCGTGCAACTCGATTTTTCTAGAAATCCTCATATACAACACATACTTGTACAGCTTCCCGGAGACGGCCGCGAAAAGTATTACTTTGTTGCAACTTACATTCCACCTAAGTTATCAGACGAGAGTTATTGCACTTACCTGGAGAACCTTTTTAGTACTTTGGAGGGGATGGTTTCCGGCAAGGTTTACTTGTTTGGCGATTATAATTTACCTGATATCACTTGGGTTCCATGTGATAATAATGAAATTTCCGGGACTTTTTATAGTAATGGAACTTCGATAGCTAGTAGACATTTGGAAAATTTTATTTCCCTATTAAATGCTTCCCAGTTTAACCACTTTCGCAATTGTAAGGGGCGTATTCTTGATTTAATAATTTCTAATGACCGCTGTTGTGTTCAAGTACCTTCATCTATTTTATTGCCCCAAGATAATTATCATCCTCCTCTTTGTGCTACTATTCCCTACAAACCTATATTATTGCTGCCACGTGATAAAATAACAAGGTTTAACTTTCACAAAGCCGATTATGACTTGATTAATCAGGAACTGCGTGAAACCGATTGGTCTAATATATTTAGTGGAAAAAGCGCCAAGGAGTCTGTTCACACTTTCTATGAAATTATTTTACGCACAATAAATAACCATACCCCTAAAGTTTCATCGCGTTCCTCTAAATTTCCGATATGGTTCCCTAAGTCTCTTATACGTACTTTTAGAAATAAAAATAGAGCCTGGATAAAATGGAAAGTGTACGGCAATATTTCAGACTATGAACAATTTTCCTTTTTAAGACATCGATTTGATAGGGAGTGTAGAGATAGTTTCGGTAAATACATACAATCTGTCGAAGAAAATATTAATAAAAATGTTAAATTTTTATGGAGTTATATTTCGAATCGTAGAAATACAGCCGGCATACCTTCCACAATGTCTTACAATGGACATAGCTCAAACGATCCCACTGAGATTTGCAATTTATTCTCTAAATTCTTTCATTCAGTTTACGAACATTCCACATTTGATCAAAATACCTGGTTACCGCCACAATCATATGTTGAAAATTCCATTCTTATTAATAGTTTACATTTTACTTTTGATAAAATCTTAAAAAGTCTAAAATCACTAGATACCACTAAAGGTCCTGGGCCAGATGGAATACCAGCGTATTATTTAAAAAAAACCGCTGACGCTATATGTCTACCTCTACAAATAATTTTCAACAAATGTATTACAGAAGGTACATTCCCAGATATTTGGAAATGTGCCAACATAACGCCAGTACATAAGTCTGGGTCTAAGCATGTTATAGAAAACTATCGGCCTATCTCTATTTTGTCTACCTTGCCTAAGCTTTTCGAGAGACTTGTACATGACGAGATCTATCCTATACTACATAATATTATATTAAAACAACAACACGGTTTTGTCAAAAAAAGGTCTACTGCCACAAATTTAATGGTTTTCACTGACTTCTTATTTAATAGTATGGATAATCAACTACAAGTAGATGCTGTATATACAGACTTCCGGAAGGCTTTTGACAAGGTGGACCATGAGTTGCTGCTATCAAAACTTGCTTTTAACGGCATACGTGGGGACTTACTTCGCTGGTTCTCTTCATATGTAACGAATAGGACGCAAAGGGTTGTCATAAAAGGCTTTGAATCTGATAATATTCATGTTACTTCCGGTGTGCCCCAAGGCTCCATATTAGGTCCTCTTTTATTCATTTTATTCATAAATGACGTTGACAGGTGTTTTAAACACTCACATTTTTTACTTTATGCCGATGATCTAAAAATTTATAGAAAAATTGAAAATATTAATGACTGCTACTTACTACAGGAAGATTTAAACAGATTTACAGCTTACTGCGTTAATAATAAGATTCAATTGAGTACTGAAAAATGTTCTTTTATAACATTTACTAAAAAGAAAAATACTATTTCCTACAAATTTAATTTAAATAACAGCGATTTGCATAAAGTTAATTCAGTAAAGGACCTTGGAGTACTACTGGATAGTTCGCTGCATCTTGACACTCATATTGATAAAATTATAAATAATGCTTTCCGTATGTACGGGTTTGTGATGCGATCTACGACCGAATTTAAAAGCACGCGAACATACATTTATCTTTATAAGTCTTTAGTTAGATCTCAGTTAGAGTATTGTGCAATGATATGGAACCCCTATTATAAAAAATATGTAGATAATCTGGAAAATGTACAAAGAAAATTTCTTAGAACCACACATTACCGTTGTCATCGTAAAACTGACTCTTACGATCATTTATTAAAATATTATAAACTTGTTACCCTAAAAGCTAGGCGCACATTTTTGGAAACTATGTTTCTTTATGACTTGTGTAATAACAAATACGATTGCCCTGACTTAACTAACAAGATATGTTATATAGTACCCAGGACTGTTATAAGACGTGAGGTGCGCACCCGCCCACTGTTTGCTCTAACTTCATGCCGCACAAATGCAGGGGTCCGTGCACCCTTGTACCGCCTGGCGCATAATTATAATGTCTACTCCTCAGATTTGGATATATTTTCCCGGCCAGCCAATAAGTTTCGTCATTCTCTTTTAGATATTATAATTTGATTTCAGCTGTTTTAAAGTTAAATTAATTTGTTTAAAAAAAAAAAATTAATTTTAAGCTTAGTTATTTTTAACCATACGTGTTTTTTTATATATAAACTGTGGATAACGTTGTGAGTTACGCACTGATTCTATTACTTATGAAATTTATATTTAGATAACTATGTTAAGTGTGTAATTGTTTGTTTTCCCTAATAAATAAATAAATAAATAAATAAACTTTGATCCTGTATATGAGTCATAGTGATAAGAACTGTACTTTGGAACGGCGAACTTTATTGTCTTAGATAATAATGTTATTATTAAAGAAACTAAATTAGATTGGACAGGTCGTTATGATAAACTTAGCGGTGAAGTTCATTATACTAATGACCTTGTTCTTATACAACACGAAATCATACGGCGTGGATAGCCGAGAAGGTCGAAACGACAAATCTTAGTGAACGCGACGTGTGACGGCGTTGATGTCAGTGGAGGACAAGCATTTGCGTGTGCTGAGTCTGGGTGACTTTGTGCATGTGACTGGGATTTATATGAAACTCTTATATTAAGTATTATTGCAGTGGTTTAAGTACCCGTTTCTTTAAGCATGCACCCATAACTGCAACTGTCTTACTAGAAGTGGCGGTGCAGGCATACTTCGTTAAGGGCTGGTGGAGAATCTTAATGGACAGCATGCCATTGATAAAAGGTGATGGTGGGTAGTGGTAGACTTCTAGGAGACTTATCTCAAAAAAAATACATACGTTAAACAAATAAATGATTTATACTGCAAATAGGATACAGGCTATGAGTTTTAAATGCATTTATAAGCCCTTTTAGACATTTCCCTACTACTCATATTGGCTATACCATTTCAGCCAACATTCCTATTTAATCAATTACTGTAATTGTTGAGTCACGCCAGATTGTCGTACGTTTGATCTCGTAAACTAGCCATGAATACATTAGTGTCACCTGTCGACACTCTAAGAAATTATTATTAAAGTCAAAGTTGCCCCCAAGTTCTCTGAGAATATACTAAAGGTTTGGATAGGTGTTATACTAAAGTTGTGACAAACTTAAGATAGTGCCGTGCCTTTTAACCAAAAAAAAGTTATAATACACGGGTAGGAATATGGCGGTTTCGAATTGACTAAAAAACAACCTTGGAACATGTAGCGGGATCACCTAATACTTGGTCTCCGTGAAAACCAGGAGTTCCCAACCGGTGGTCCGAGTTAGCCAAAGACTAAAATACGTTCAAGTTGGTGGGAGTTTACGCAGTGCTGTGTAACGCATTTAACTACCGGACACAGATAGACTGCTAATAGACTTCGCATAGAATAAAATTGAAGTATCAAACATGAGATGTGTAGGTATTTGCACTGATCAACACCAAAATTAAGCACTTTAGTATCGCCCAGACACGAGAGCCATGGTATTTTTAGTCTATTAGCTCGGAACCCATAGTGTCGCCAATTTATATAATCTATGCCTACATTGCTATCCTTCCTAACAAGCATTATATAAATGTTGTCCCTAACCGAGAAAAGGTTGGGCACCCCTGGCTTGGACAATTAGTCTCACCTACGAAGATTGTGTTCATAAGGTGTGTCAAAGGTCAGCGAGCATTATAGAATACTTCTTATTCACGATGTCCATTACTGGAACATACGTCTTGACCGCGAGTGCTCTTGTTTACAAGAGGTATTCCTAGATGTGATCAAGACTTACTAGAACAGAACAGAACGAATACTGAACGACTGCGATCAAACCACCTCCCACATCACTGAGGACCGGCCGTCTGTCAGTCATCCCATACTTAAAGATGAAATTTCTCAAATGTTTTTTTTTTCATCTGAATTAAGAGTTTCCATTTTGAATGTCAGTCACTTGATTTGAGTTACTACTTGTTATTAATGGAATCAAAACTTTTTTTCTGGCAAGCCTGAAGCAGAAGGACAGACAAGGATGGGTATTAAAGTAAAAATGCTTTGGACAGGATAAATCAAATAAGTACGGAAAAGCCGCAAACTGTTAACGAAAATAATAATTAAATATTGTAGAGAAAAAGCACAGTTCTTAAGCGTCCCGCACTAAACAAGTAAATAATTGTGTCGCGGGGGGTTTCACAAACATTCATGTCACATGCACAAAGACACCCAGACTCAGGACAAGCATTCGTAAATCACAAAAATGCTTGTCCTACGCAGGGATCAACCGGAACGCAGTCGGCCATCCGTGCTCTCAAAAATACTTTACCTGACAACATATATGATTGGCATATATGACACTTACCAATGATTTAACAAGAAAATATGTTATCTATGCACCATAAAACAGCTGGCTTGTGTAAGTCAGGTGTAATTCACTTATAAGTACATCAGTCTATAGTAATGTAGTTAACTAATTACTATAAGAGTAATCAAACAGTTAACGAGATGACTAATATTTACAAACACCACAAAAAATCATGAGATGGCAAATTAATTGGACTTTGCCCGCCTTATTTACCTACTGTCGCATTTACCTACTATCTGGGAGCTTATTCTTATCTGGCAACATTATCTTGTTTTGCCCAAAACAGGATTATATATAGTGTGTTGATGAAACGATTGTTTGTAGACCCGGCGTGAGCGCCAGTGTGGTGACTGATACCGAAGTGAGACCACGCGAGTTAGTGATACGATTATTACAATTTTCGATTTATTTTGGCGGTAAGTTTTTACGCCTTAATAACCTGATACCCAAACACAATTTGAGTTTGCGATGCAAATAAACATTAACCATTTATACACTTTCGTACTTTAAAGCTGTGTTTTAGTTGTTTAAGAGCGTCTCAAAGTTAAGTTGCGTTTTGGGTTCGGATGTTTTTTTGTATCTGTTTTCGTACTTTGTTTTTGTTGTACTTTATTATTGTTTATGGTTTGTCGGTTTTATATTACACGATTTGTTTATGATTGTTATTATTTAATGAGTGGCTTAACTATTTTGGGATTATACGCAAAAACTTAATTGGACTTATTTGCATATCTGTCATTAGATCCTCTACTCACCTACTTAGGTTGTATTCAGTTTATTTTATTTACGTTTCATTGATTTGTCTTACATACCTATAGATCAAATAATTAATTAACTTGTAGTTTCAAAATCCTCATAAACAAAGATGTTTACTAATAAATTAACTGTATCGTATAAAAATATTATATTTTAACTTTTAATAAGTACTTTATCTATCAGCATTTTTTAGGTTGTCGTATTTTCAAAGACAAAATTCATGTAGGTTTTGGTTAGGTTAGGTTCGTTATAAAATATATTTTTATTTGCTTTATACAATAAAGGACATTCTCTGTCATCCCACATGGGTAGTCGTAAGACAAGCAATTTTTGCAATGATAGTAATTATAATAGAATAGATTGTAATAGAATCATAATTATTTATGCATATTTTTTTTTTTGTTGAAAAACCTACCTTAATCATGATTCCGGATAGAAATAAACCGTTCATGTTTTTGTGAGTTAATAAACCTGGCAAAACAATTGCTAAAACTTCTAGCAATCTTTTTAAAAGATTATGGACTTTTAAGTAATGTCAAATTAGATACACGAATTATTAAATTAGATTGACGTTCAGTGATGACTGCCATAACCATTATTTTTGATTAACCTTGACAGTGTCATCAAAATGTCATAATTCGCGCCGAAATGAACGCACCACTGTTTTCATTTGATAGTTTCCGTTTTGCAAGCGGATGAAGATAAAAGTTCATAATGGATAATAAATATGTAAATTACGTAGGTATTAAAAATTATTTTCGTAAAAATTACTGAAAATAAGGATGCGGTCATGACCTGTTACGCGGAACAGTTACTTTAACCTAGTATTTTACATGGTATTAGGTACAATATTAGAATATCTGCATGTTACATATATTTGAATTACAATAGTATTTTTGAATTCTATTACATTCTATATTTATATTTCGTCGACTGAAAATATGACTAGCCAAAACAATATTTTCATATCTTCATCATTCATTAGCTGAATATAAGTGATAAAATATGTAGTTTGTTTTTATCACTCAATATAGTATTAAACATGATATGGCATGACAGTACTCCATTAATTCGAAAATACAATCACGTCTCAACCACCTTATACTTTGTAAACAATCACTACTAGATAAACTACTACTTATAGATAAAGAGGCCTTCAATTGATTAAATTTATTTTTAGTTCTTTCGATATTACTCAACACTTATTATTGCGGATATGGAGATAATTGATGTCGTAAATAGATTAGGTTACAAAGTAATGTTATGTAGATATGTCTGTCTGGCGGTAATCTGAGTTTTCCGCTTAAATTGTACATGAAGTTCAATCCTTACCTCGAAGAATGTCTGTGACTAAAAATACTTGTAACAACTAGATCGATGGCACTTGCAGTGATTGATACACAATGTAAATTGTGAACAATACATCTTGGGGTATCATGTTAACAATTGTTAACGCGTAAATTCAAAGTGCAGAGTCACCGCGTTTATAGTGATTTGCGCAATTAATTCGTTAAATAATTAGTAGTTACCTTACATCTGTGAAAACAATGTGCTCGTTGCATTCGCGGTTTGCAGTCTCTAACATTAGTTTTAGTATTATCGTTTTATTGTTTCTTCTTTATAAATTGGAGAGTTTTATTTGAATAGGGTTTTTTGAAAGTTTTTTGGCACAAGTGATATATTTAGTATCGTTCAGGCAGATCGCATAAAAATAGAAGCTTTTTTAGCAAATTACTTTGCTTACTTGACTTAATGTTGCACGTGGTGTCGGTAAATAATAATTGTGATAAGTTTATTGATTGTAATGAGTGTAGTTCTCTAGTGAAACATACTTGCAGAGTTGTTGTCACATTACAATCTCTGGTTTGCAAATCAAATGTTATTTAATTAAGAAGTGCCATGGGTCACAGGTCCATAGGTGTTATTATTATATAATCGTACTTATATCACCGCGCCGTGATTACAAGGTGTACTCTGAACCCCGAATTCAGTTCACTATAGATAAGCTTTTAACTTTGGAGCGGCGAAAATGTCATTTTTATTTCTATTAATTTTCCAGATAGCATATAAAGGAAAAATACATCAAACATGATAACCTTGGCAGTAGCGGTGATCCTCCTGGTGTCCCTGTACTTGTATGGCACAAGGACCTTCAAATATTGGGAGCAAAGAGGAGTCAAACATGACAAACCGAAGCCTTTTGTGGGAAACAACTTTTACGGGCTCTTGTTCAAGAAAAGTATGACACAAGTTGCCAACGAGCTTTACTGGAAGTACCCTAATGAGCCTGTAGTAGGATTCTTCCGCTCCAGTCGACCCGAACTGGTCATAAGAGACCCAGACATTGTGAAGCGCATACTGATCACAGACTTCGACCATTTCTATAAACGTGGTTTCACGCATGAAAACACAGTGTTTGAACCTCTCATGCAGAACTTGTTCTTTGCTGAAGGAGACGTTTGGAAGCTGTTGAGGCAAAGAATAACTCCCACCTTCACTACAGGGAAACTGAAGGGTATGTTCCCGCTGATCGTGGAGCGAGCAGAGAAGCTGAGAGCGCGCACGCTGGCAGCCGCTGTCAAAGGCAAACCGATCGACGCCAGAGACCTGATGGCGCGATTCACAACTGACTTTATCGGTGCTTGTGGCTTTGGGCTCGACGCAGACTCACTCAACGAAGAAGAATCAGCATTCAGAAAACTTGGAATCAAGATATTCAAGTTGGGAGTGAAAGATATCATAAAGATTATGTTGAAAGATACCTTTCCCGATTTATTCCGTAATATTAAGATGTGGTCTCGTATAGAGGATGACATGGATGACCTCGTCAGAGAAATTTTGCAGAAGAGAAACTACAAACCGATCGGCAGAAACGACTTTATTGATTTGATTCTGGAATGTCAAATGAAAGGAACCATGAAGGGTGAATCTATAGAAAAGAAAAAGCCAGACGGTTCGGCCGAGATCGCCACTCTAGAAATGGATGTTGGCCTCATCGCTGCTCAAGTGTTTGTTTTCTTCGCTGCCGGATTTGAGACTTCCTCATCGGCCACTAGTTACACCCTCCACCAGTTGGCATATCATCCCGAAGTGCAGAAAAAAGCTCAGGATGAAATCGATCGTGTGTTAGCTAAACATAATGGACAACTGTCATACGACGCCGTCAAAGAGCTGACTTACTTGGAATGGGTGTTCAAGGAAGGACTCCGCATGTTCCCATCTCTTGGCTTCTTGCTGAGGAAGAGCACTAGACCCTACCATTTCCCAGACCTAAACATGACTATAGATGAGAACGTGAAGATCTTGATACCCCTGCAGTCTCTCCACAACGACCCCAAGTACTTCCCCGAGCCGGAAGTGTTCCGCCCGGAGCGGTTCGACCCTGAGGAGTTCGACTCCAACAACAAATACGTGTACCTGCCGTTTGGAGAGGGGCCCAGAGCTTGTATAGGTAAGCTTAAGATAATACAATACTTTGTTCTACGAACTGCATTTCGTAATTTGATTAACTAGCCCAGATTTCTTGTTTCAATTGTTTTACTCTTGCAAGTACAAATAACGTCAACTGATATCTAAGTATTTCTTCTCTCTTGACGGAACTTTTAAACTATAGTGTGGTCACCATTTTTAATATAGATCGAAGTTCTAACAAATTTCTCATTTACAGGAGCTCGTCTCGGTCTGATGCAGTCGCTGGCTGGTCTGGCGGCGGTGCTGTCCAGCTTCACGGTGGAGCCGGCGCCGGAGACCAAGCGAGTTCCGACCGTGGACCCCAAGTCCAGCATCGTGCAGAGCATATCCAATGGGCTGCCACTCATGTTCATCGAAAGAAAGAAGTAAATCCAAAGACGACTTCAACTCTGCAATATATTAGTATCAAATCATGTTGAAAAACGAAAAAAATGTTGCTAGTTAAACTGGCAAAGATTTTATGATTTAAGTAATTTATGAATTTTGTAAGTACGTTCAAGTACAACCTAGTATGTAAATTTAAGAATGAATTAGGAGCCGCTGTGAAGTTATTGATTTCATGGTTAAAACTTTATTTATTTAGCCATTACATTACTGGTTTATCTCTTTAATTACTTAACGATAACGATTGAGGTGTCTCGACATCACACACTATACATGTTGATAACTAATTTTATTTTTATGTGACTTAACGGAAAACCCTGCTCAAATTATGTGATAATTTTGATAAATATAGTGTTCTACTTAAGCCTAAATCAAATTATACACTATTTTATGCACAAGAAGTGTTAAAAGAATAACATATTAAACCTGTTACTTTTATCTGTTCCTGAAAATATCTCCTATTATTACAAAAACTTGTGAAATACTTTTATTGTATTTTAATAAAAGATATTATTTGTGTACTTTTAAGATGCATACTTAATACATAAGTAATATTATTGTGTAAGAAAAATATATTGTTCTTATGTTTTGGAACAATATTGAAAGTCTTGCCATTCATTGTTTTTAGGTTATGATTATTTTACAAAAGTTATATGTACATTACGAGAGATGTTAATGTGAGATTGTATGACTTTGTGTTTTAGTAGATGTAGTTATAAGTGTTGCTGTGATAAATAAATGTTTTTTTTTTACAAATTACCGACTATTTCTTTTTTATTCACAAACCTTTCCCGGCGATTTGTACTTCATTTTCGATGAAACAATTGCAAAATCCATTTACTTCTAATCTTATCTTAAAGCAATTACAAAATAACTGAGCCTACATAATAATCTGAATAATCACTCTTAAAATGCTATTAATATAAGCATTAATCATAGGTCAATAATCAAATGATTTTATCAAAATACAGTTATTACTCATAAACATTCTCATCGGTGGCCAACTATGTTGGTTCGGCTTCCAGTCTATCTGAATGTAGCAAAGAACAGTGTTTTATAAAGAGCGACTGTCTAGATGACCTCCTCAACCCAGTTACCTGGGCCACGTGCTACTCTTTAGCAAGAATAGTTTTTAGATTTTCTGACCGTCTCTCGAAAATGTATAAATAACAGGCGGACCTAATAATCTAACCTGCCTTCCGAATCACTAAGGAACTCGTTTTGACATACATAAGTGGTCACCCATCCACGGACTGACTGTATCATGTGATCGATCAAGTTGTGCAGTTGCAGCTAAGCCACGAGCTCTGTAATACTGTCTTTAACAACAACTGACACAATTTCCCATTAAGTTCAGGATATTAGGGTAATATATCCTTTGTTTCTTATCATTTTATTGACTTCAAAATGTTATAATTTGTTGAGCATCCAGAACCTTAAGCCGGCTATACCGGTTAAAGACATCTTGATGAATATAACTTAAAACTGGCTTTTGTTTCACTAAAATTGAAGCCACCACCACCATTCATTATGTTTTTAAAAGAAAATAAACTCAAGTCAAATGGACCACCTAGAATGCAATATTAACGCATTTAACATATTAATTTTAAGGGAGAGGGTATGGTTAGAGTCAGACTTTTACAGACTAGACCATCCCCCACTTGCCAATTATATCATATGTACGTATCATAGTATATCTCCAATATCATCATTAAAAAAAACTTCGTTAAGACGTGATGTATTTGATCGTATTCTAAATAGTTTCTAGGTTTTTTCTATCAAGTTAAAAGATTGTCATAACTTTTACTACTAGACCGGCCGACAAGTCAGTCACGTGACTTGAAGGAGAGGAATATCACCTCATCCTCACCACATTTAATGCTGTTTAGTTGCTTATGTAATGGCTGAAATAGTACCATATTGCGCATCACCCCCCAGAAATATCACTATTTGTTGGCAAAATATGTACATAATATATACATAATATGATCAAGTAATAAATATGCGATGCCATATTTATTAAGATTGATTAACAGTATTAACACCTTGCAGCTTATAACCTTATGCCTGGTAAATCTGATTACGAAATCTGCAAATAAATTCCATTTGTATGCTTTATTTTTATTACTTTATCGGTGTTTAGATAAAAAGCTGCGTACTTTGATCCCAAAATATGTCACATGCTGAGAAGAATTGGACTTTGGAATTAATTGTTATCTCTTTTGTTTCAGATAGCAACGAAGTATTTTTAGTGCATTAACCACAGCAGAGAAATCACTATGATAACCTTAGCGGTGGTTGTCATTCTACTGGTGTCCTTGTACTTGTACAATACAAGGACATTCAAGTACTGGGAACAAAGAGGTATCAAACATGACAAGCCGCTTCCTCTGTTCGGAAACAATCTAAAGGGTTTCCTCTTCATAAAGAGTGTGACACAGGTCGCTCACGAAATGTACTTGAAGTATCCAACTGAAAAAGTTGTAGGATTCTTCCGGTCGACACAACCCGAATTAATCATCAGAGACCCGGAGATCGCTAAGCGTATCCTCATGACTGACTTTGACTACTTCTGGCAAAGAGGCATTACGCCACACAAGACTGTGTTTGAACCTCTTAATCAGAACTTGTTCTTTGCTGACGGAGATATTTGGAAGCTGCTGCGCCAGAGGATGACGCCTGCCTTCACTTCAGGGAAGCTCAAGGCCATGTTCCCGTTAATCGTGGAGAGAGCAGAGAGGTTGAAAGTACGTGCGCTGGCTGCCGCCGACGAAGGTAAATCAATCGATGCTCGAGATCTAATGGCGAGGTTCACGACCGACTTCATAGGGGCTTGTGGCTTTGGACTCGACACAGACACTTTAAATGATGAAAACTCAGCGTTCAGGAAACTTGGAATCAAAATATTTAAATTTGGCGCGAAAGACATTTTAAAAGGTATCGCAAAAGAATTGTTCCCAGAAATCTTTAAGAATTTGAAAGTATGGGTCCGCTTAGAAGGCGACATGAATGATCTGGTCGGAGAAATATTGCGCCAGAGGAACTACAAGCCGATCGGGAGAAACGACTTTATAGATTTGATGTTGGAATGCAAACAGAAAGGGACCATGGTTGGGGAATCTATTGAGAAGAGGAAACCTGACGGAACACCCGAGAGGGTCAGCTTGGAGTTCAATGATGGACTCATCGGCGCTCAAGTGTTCGTATTTTTCGCTGCAGGATTTGAAACATCGTCTTCTGCAACTAGTTTCACTCTGCACGAATTAGCATTTAACCAAGACGTCCAGAAGAAGGCTCAGAATGAGATCGACCGCGTGTTAGCTAAACATAATGGACAACTGTCATACGACGCCATCAAAGAGATGACTTACTTGGAATGGGTGTTCAAGGAAGGACTCCGCATGTTCCCATCTCTTGGCTTCCTGCTAAGAAGGAGTACAAGACCTTACACAATCCCAGAACTAGGCGTCACTATTGATGATAATGTGAAAGTCTTGATTCCGCTGCAGTCTCTCCACAACGACCCTAAGTACTTCCCAGAGCCTGAAGAGTTCCGCCCGGAGCGGTTCGACCCTGAGGAGTTCGACTCCAACAACAAATACGTGTATCTGCCGTTTGGAGAGGGACCCAGAGCTTGTATAGGTAAGTTATTCACAACATTCGTCATTATTGACCAATGTGATCTGACCTTCACCACTGGCGGGAGTATAGTTGATCAAAATGACGAATTGACGAGCCTCATGCTCGATTCTTCCTGAAATACCTTAAAATAGAGTTAGCGGATTAATCGTTAACAGTAGAACCTCTTTACGCAACCCACAGATTAGGTGTATCCAAAGATCAATTTAAGAACTCCAATATAAAATTCTCTTGATGTTCCACAGGAGCTCGTCTCGGTCTGATGCAGTCGCTGGCTGGTCTGGCGGCGGTGCTGTCCAGCTTCACGGTGGAGCCGGCGCCGGAGACTGTCCGTCGTCCAGTCGTCGACCCCAAGTCCGCCATCGTACAGAGCATAGCTGCTGGACTCCCGCTGAAGTTCATCGCCAGGAAAAAGTAAACGAACAACATCAATCAGGTCTTATAAACGACTGTTGTCAAGTTATTTCAAGATTATGTTAAATTTTGTAAGGCGGTTTCATAATTGTTTGATAATGGTGTCGAATCGCTCGCTATATTTTTATGTTTAAAAACTCATTTAAAGAAAAACGTCGATCTCCTTTAGTCTTCCATTCTAGCTTATAACTATTCATGCGTTTCTATAAAAGTCACGTCAAGGTGTTTGTCTTCATTGCTTCTATATACGTATAATTTTTCTCTAGTCTGTCATTCTAATCGTATCAAAGGCGGACATAAATACTTTTTTTCTTTAGATAGGGTTTAAAAACTAATTTAATTTTCTTTTAACACATTAACTTACTAATTAAATTTAAACACATAGGGCTCACTCCTATAACTGGTATGGTTTCATTTAGTCGTTTCTAAAACGGTACCTTTAAACCAACAATTAATGCAAGTGTGGTCAGCTGACAATCAAGCTTAGTTCCACAATTGGCGTTGACAACTTGAAAGTCCGAAGTAAGCTTACTGTTAATCCCAATTGAATATGATTATATGTTATTGAGACTATCAAAATGATAAAAGGAAGCATAATATTAGCATTAAGCTAATATTCATCTATTTATCAATTAAACAAGAATATACCTGCTTATATCATACGTGAGAGCCACAGGTGGATGAACAACACAATAGTAGATACTTTGTAACGCGGAAAATTCTGCTCACAAATAGATAAGAATAGATAATTTTAATTATGGTAATTTTAATCTCTCTTGTTAGGAAGCTCCGAAACTAACCGTAACTGGTACAGGAACCGATAATGACTTGTTTCGAATGTTTTTGGTTAGGGGCGAAGATTACCTAGAATACTATGTGAAAGGTTCTAGTTGGTTGTGCCGGTCCTCAAAAAATAAATCGGAACATAAACTGTACCGACGTCAAAATAACAGGTATCTAAGTTTTTCATAATAATTTAGCTCGTTAATTCAATTACCAGGTCAGCATAATAGCCGGAAAAAGAGATACCACTTGCACATTTAATAATAATTGTTCAATTTGATACATTTAAGTTTACAATGCAACCGTTCCGTGAATGACAACTGTTATTTGTAATAGGTATTGTAACTGTTATATTATCGTACTACATAGCTCATCCCTGTTGACGTCTCAAAGAACAGTCATAATAAATACATTTAAATCTACTTTTAAAATTAATCGACTTTTACATATTATTTATTATGTATTCGTTTTGTTTAGTTAAACTAAATAAGAAAATAAATACGTATTTATCATTTTAAGATTTAGGTAAAAATGTTATTTTTATTGTGGTTTAAGTCAAAATATGTAATGTTACTTGAATAAAATTATTATTAATTCATTTTATATAATTGCTTTTGGTTATTTTTATTTCGTATATTATTAATTTGTTAATGTTCAGAACTCTTTTTGGTTGATATTTGACGTAAACTTAGCTACAATCGAAAAACTTCCAAAAAATATATCAGACAGTATATTTTTACGGCTTTTCTAAACGAATTCATACATTGTATAGATTAAATAAGATAAAAAACCTACATGAATCAATAAAATGACAGATAACATTGTTGATAACATCACAATCAGCAGTCACAATGATGGTGTAACATTGTCGTTTAATCCCAGCCATTGTCCGCGTGCTCTTACAATACCACGGGGTAAGTAGCTGTCACGTTACCTGCCTACCGTAACAGTAGGTAGATAGTGGTGTGTTTTAAGTGAAGAAGCATGTTTGCGTGAATGATTTATGACGTGTGAGGTTTTCGTCGATTTCGCCAGAATTCTGGTAACGATAAATTCAAAATGGAATGGATAAATAGGGTGTGAGTTTTTTTTTTCAGAAAGAAAATATTGGTTTCAAAAGCCAGTAAAAAGGCCAATTTAAAAATATCTATTGTTTATGATCCATATTTTTTTATGAATTTAAAAGCTATTTGAATTTTCGTCTGTTCAGCAAATGATTAAAACTTCGTAGTGTTAACTTTCGACAAAGTGTCGAGAGCTTGAGAGCTTCAGGACTTATAACCGTAGACCACATTTGAAAAGTCTATGTGCAAATTAGACTGGAACTAGATGTTCAGGCTTAAGTCCTGCAGTCACAGTCTTATCATTTGGCTCTCACAATCTCATTAACAATATAACTGTTGTACCTTTATCAACGGTATCAAAAAGCCAGTTTCCATTTCCAGTTAGGGAATTTTTAATACTATTTTATCAACTCGCAAACCTAAATTATCTTCATCGGTCTAGTCGTTCTGCAGTAAATCCTTTTGACCAAACATTTTTTTCAAAATTCGTTCTTCCAAAAATATAAACCATTTGATTCTCCACTTGGCTATTAGCTCGCTTATTATTATTGTCTAAATTGTACATAGCAATTGTACAAGCAAGTCCAACACAATTATTCTCGTATTTTTTGTTGCAGTTTTTGTTCGCCTCCATCTACGTAACATGATATTTATTAGTTTTCCTCAACAATTGAACAGTAAAAAATTAATAGAATTATCTAATTTGATACACAGCATTTATTTTGTTCTGGAAACAAATCGTAGATTGTCTGACAGCGTGCTGCTGAGGAGTTTTTTTATTCTGTTTCTTCTCTCACAGCAATAGCACTTAGGAAGCGGTGATGGGTGGGCGAAACTATGTGCTATCCAAAAAGTGCTACTTAGTAGCCTAATTTGAATAAATTACTTTTGTTTTTTTCTGCAGAGGTGACACTGCCGAGGGTCGTGGTACTGTGCAGTAGTGGATCGCGAAACGTTCTTCAATGTTGCCACTATATGCGAAGTGTTGCGACTCGCATCGATCTATTAATTCAGCCAATCTCGGTCCACAGCTAGACATAAGAGATAGGTACCTAAATATTCCTAACTTATATTTTACTTGTGATACAAACCAGTATGTATGAAGGTAGAGTGGACTTTGGTCAGCCATTTGGCTCGCTCATCGTGAATAACAGTTTCTATTCCAGTTTATTTTGGACTTTGCACTTATAGTTTAAGTTATGACAGAACTTATGTGTACGAATAACATGATATAATTTGTTTTTTATTGCGTCAGGTCAGAGAAGCTCGTGGCTAAGCTTCAATTGCACAAGTTTATCGATCACAGGTTAAGTTACGCTTGATATGGTCGGACAGTGGATGGGTGACCCTGTTAAGCTAAGCCATGTTTCACCGCGTTAAAAGCACATTAGATTGTGGGGCCCGGCTGTTTTAGCATATCTTTGACAGTCGTTACAGGAAGTCAGAAGCTTAAAAGTCTGGCAACCAGTCTAACCAAGGGGTATCGTGTTGCCCAGGTAACTGGGTTGAGGGGGTCAGATAGGCAGTCGCTCCTTGTACAACACTGGCACTACTATACTGGGTTGGGATCGAACCTGCACCTCTTGTATGGACCCGAAAGTTCATCAACCAACCATGAGAGCAATCTTAAACCGAGGAGAGATTTGCCTGTGAACCTCTCAGCTAACAGCCAAGATGTTTTATGTAATTTGTTCAATACTTACTATATTAAAAACACAGACTCAGGTAAAAAAAAAACCAAATAATCTCAAAAAATAATCTTTACTTACAACCATTTATACACACCCACACACACAGCGAGACCAAACCGACAATTGTAGAAAAATAACAAATTTGACAAAAAAAAACATATTCAAAATAAAAATAATGCAGGAACGTAAACAGTATAAATATTATGTACAGACTTCATAATCTCGCACTCACAATGGTAAAAAAAAATACAAGGACACGTCGTACGACAAAATCGTACGAACGACAGATGGTTTGTCGTACGATAATATCGCACGATGGAAAATGAAACCATGAAGTTTTATTTTATTGTCGTACGACAAAATCGCATCGCTCGCTCGTACGACGCTTAACGCTCATCCCATACTACTGCCGTGTCGTGTCGGTCGTCTAACTTGAGATCTCTCAATTGTGACTAAGATAATGTTCCACTGAAAGTGTTAATATTTATTTTATTAAGTATCGCTAAACGAATATAAGCTAGTTTCTTCAGAATAGATTTAGTAGCAACCGTTACAGACAACGCCATCTAGTCTCAAACTAAGCAGAGCTTGTATTATGAGTACTAGACAACTGATAAACATACTTATATATTTCTAAATACATACATAATATAGATAAATTACACCCAGACACAGAGCAAATGATCATGCTCATCACACAAATATTTGTCCTGGGTGGGAATCGAACCCACGACCTCCATAGAGCAGACTAAACAGTCGGATACATTCTATTAAGCATAAAAAATATAGAATAGAAGTTAGTTTTTAAAGACTGGAAGACAAACATATGGGATTATAATGGAAGAACTTTAGTGATATTAAGAGAAAATATTTATATGCTTTTAAAAATATTAATGAAATTACGTCCGTGTGCGTTTACTCAAATATAAAGTCTTGTAGAATCAAATATAATTTTAGGTTAACTATAAGAAATATATCGAGGAATTGAGAACTACCTTTTTTCAAGTCGGTTAATTCTTAACACTCGCTTTCAATGTTACCACACCTTTTAGGGCCGATTTTTCAATCGTCAGATAACTTTTATCTGAGGAATAAATATGGCCGTTTGACAAATTTTCTATACAAAAGCTGTCAAAGCGTCAAATATATTCATCGAATAAAAGTTATCTGGCGATTGAAAAATCGGCCCTAAGACTTGTAGCTATCTTCTTATATATCAAAATGAATTGCTGTTCGATAGTCTCGGTATAACAAATAGCCTTTTCCGTGTATTTCTAAATGAATCGTCTAATACTATGTCACTGACCGTTCACATAATTATATTATGAATGGCATTTTTCTTTTCATTACATTATTGTATACCAAATACTGTGTCTTATACGCTTCAATTCAACTCCAATGACATAAGTTGGGCGAGAAGAACGGAGTTGTGAACGGGATATGTTAAACAGCGCCATCTATCGGCGAGCGGCAGTAGTATGGAACTAGTGAGCTAGCGACCCCTATAAGTACTTAGAAGAACTTCTTCGCTTGCGCCTCTTTCCTTTCTCTGTGGACAAAAAGATGGTTTTAATATTTGATTGGCGGGTTTGTTTCACTATTTATTTAAGAAGAATATTTTATAAATACTTATACATTCGTATTTGGTGCATATTATGCATATAGATGCGAAATGTACTTTTGTATGGATCACTTTTGCTTAGCGCAAGTGACTACCACCATTTACTTAGGTACTTTAACACAACGCCATCTAGTGTCAAACTAAGCTAAGCTCGTCTTATGAGCACTAGACACCTGACAAACTCATACATTTCCAAATACATACATACAGATAAAACTACACGCAGATACATAAGAAGCAATCTTAACTCACACATTTATCCTGGGTGAGAATTGAACTCACGACCTCCAGTATTGGAGTCAGTCATAACATGATATTTCCTCGTAATATACATTTCTAAATATATAAAAAACTTGCATAAATTATACCAAAACACAAAACAAAATTGCCTGCTCATTTCACAAACATTCTTAGTGAGCATCGAACTCACGACTTCAGCATCACGGTCAGGGTTGCTGGCCCCCTCCCGCGGCTACCACGGTGTAGCAACAAAACGCCGCTGACGTCACCCGGCGGTTAGGTTCAATCTGACACTAGGCGTTCCCTCCCCCGAGGGGGCAACGCCTTAACAAAAAAAACATGGTTCCTACCCCTAGAGCAACAGAGCAGGTTTACTAAGTATACTCACTTGTACATGGCGTATAGCAGCATGAGCGCCAGTTGTACTGCGATCACGAGCAGCAGGCCTGTGAAGCTGACGCAGGATATCTCCGGGCACGACGGGGAACTGACCACCTGCGGACTGCCGGCCGCTAGTCTGGGGAATATGGCATACAGGATCAAATAATGAGCTCCTTTTTGAAGTTAATTGTAAAGTATGTTATTGGACAAATCAATCTAGGTAGCTAAACAATTTTTTTGAATTTTCTAGTCAAATAACCTATCTTAAAGAATGTAATAATATCAAATTTCAAAATTTTCGAGCCGTTTGGGTAGTTAGGGCAAACAAAAAATTCGAAAATAACCCTCTGTTAAATGCTAATAAGATGGTTAAATACTTGCAAAAGTTCAACACACAAATTTTCACTATAGATGCGAAAATTCATCGGAAATAGTCAATTTAAAACACGAACGGTCACGATGACTTTTTCCTTTGATTTATTTCCAAAAATTCCCTTCTTGAATACCACTACCTTGTATATAATTAATTATTAAGTTTAATGGTATTGTTTAAGATTTTTATTAGCGTACAAGTATAGTTTGTTTTTAAGTAAAATATATATTAAGTCGAAGATTAATAATGTTACATTTTGAATATTATTATTTAAATATAGTTACTTCAACTGTCGCATTAGGTGATACTTAACTGTAAATACAGTTTTAAGTTGGTGAAATAAATAAATAAAAAATAAGGGTGTATAAGATGTTTACCTCTGCGCCACTCCGGTGACGGTGGCCTTGACCTGGTGCAGGTTGTCGCGGACCTCGGCCAGGAACTGCGCGCTGGGCGCGCCGCCCGCGCCCGCGTCCGTCTTGCGGGACACCTCGATTATGAACCCTCTGTCAAGGGAGTAAGGTGGGGATTAGAGTGGTTTGTGGTTAAAAGATTAAAAATACTTATGTTATTGAGATAGGGGGCAAATAACTAATAACGGATCGCCTTGTTAAGTGATTACCGCCGCCCGTGGACACCCGCAACACCAGAGGTGAAATAAATGCGTCGCCGGTCTTTTAAAAAAAACACTCTTTTCTTGAAGAATTGAAGGTCATATTGGTTCCAAAAAACCGCAGAAGACAGATCATTTTACAGTTGTAGAAGGTGTGCGAGACAGAAAGTTTCCAGGGCAACGTAAGTAGCCAAACTATTTATTCTTTGGTCTTTCTTAGTTATTTTTTTATAAAGAACAACTCAGCATTATGATATTTCATCCTAGTGTCACTGAAGAATACACTGATATTAAAGTGGCATACAAAATACGCTCAGAGGATCGAACCGGCGACACGACGCTCAATAGAAGTCCAGTCACTATACTCATCAGCTATCCGTTTAGACACAAAACCTCAAAAATACCAACAAAAGCAGACTTTATCAAGATTACGTTTATATGTTAAAATAAATATTATAACGATACTGACTTGAGTTCAGCGATGGTGTTGATCATGATCTGGTTGTTGGCCACGAGCGCGTCCCAGTCGTGGCGCCCGATGGGCAGAGACGGCATCTGGTAACAAACATACAAACATTATTAAACAAAACATAGTTGTATTGTGTTATTCTACTCAGTTAATTTATAATGAGTATTTTGGTATTGTAATAACATTTTGACAAACTATTGAATTAATTAAAAAAAAATACAGAAATATACAATCGACTTCAAAATATAAAAACTACTATACGAAACTCAAATATTTTTCATATGACTAAAATTATAGATATTTTACGTCAGTTGATAAAAGTTACGATATAACAATCATAAAAAGTACACAAACAAATCACGACCCCCCTTTCTAGGAAACACAAAACATTATGATCAAAATTGTATTGTGTATTTTCTTAATAAATAATAATAGGGATGATGACTGGGTAGAAAAAGAAAAAATCTCATTAGTCCCTCAGTTAGATAATTGAAAAGTATGAGACACGTATTTTTTCCTTTTTCAGAAAAACTAGAATTGACAAAGATTAACTGCTTTAAAGTTTAGGAAAGGTAAAATTTGTACTCAATCGTGACGTCACGCGTAAGTTTCTTTCACTGTAATGTGGTCAATTTATGTTTGCGGGACAAATTAAAAAAACGTATCCATTATTATACAAAAAACTACAAGACGGACTTTGCAAAAAAAAAAATGTCATCATCCCTATTTACAAGATATATAAAAAAAACATAAATTCAGAGTATTTAAAGACTTTTTTTTATCCATTTTCAATGGAATTTCTTTTTAATTGTTAGTAGATGGCCCATATGTCCGTCTGTATGTCGTTGGTGTTACCTGCGCGGGCGGCAGGCCGGGCTGCGCGGGCTGCGCGGGCTGGCCCTGCGCCTGGCTGTACACGGCCGTCAGCATGGACAGGGAGTTCATCTGCTTGCCTATCACCTGTAGGTACGGAATATGTCATTAAATACTCATTTTATACAATACAAGTTAAGTTTAGTGATTTAAAAGTATAAATTTTGATTTTGTTTTTATGTGTAATCTCCAAATTAGCTAAAATACATAGTATCATACACATTTTACACAGCAAAAGTGATGTTGACTGTATTTTGGGCCTTATCTTCAAATTAGTTGTTCTAGTACCAAATAAAGCAATCAGACAATCAGATTTTTCAAAAAATATTTTAATTGTAAGGGCAAACCTTTGAAACACAGTTTTCTGCAATATTTTAATTATCTGAAAAACTTACTAAACAAATAATTTGCCAAGGAAACAGAATGTTGTAAAAACGAAGAATTTTTTTCAGATGGAGAATCATCAAAATGTCCTCCCATTTTGACTTGAGCAGAGAACCCGTTTGATTTTGATTACTATTCAATTTATTATTTGTTAGTTATTACTATTTTCAAAAATTGTTGATTTATTTATAAAATATCTATTATCAAAATCAAAAACATTAAAAAAGCCGGATGGTACAGTAACATGACACCATATTGCCGTTGCATGGTCGTCCAGTTGCCCCCTAGTCTCGTCTGATGAGGTTCTACTTACTTCATCGACCTTCTTGTTGAGATCCCTCAGTATATCGTGTATCTGAGTCTGTCCTTGGAAGATCTGTCTCAGCTCGCGCTGTCCGTCAGACTCGAACCAGTCGTCGAACTCGCCGTCCTTGTCTCGCACCTGTACGTAATGGTGGGTTAGAGAGAGAAGGAGATATGTTTGGGAGGTACTTGAGTGAGTACAGTTGAGAATGTTTTGACTTTATTTTTGGGCTGACTTATGAACAACTAAAACTAATACCAGTCTCGAATCGACTCCAGGATATATTTTTCCATATTTCAGCCTTGTTTTCTTATGTTTTATATTTTGTTTGTACAATTTACTCGCATTTTAATTGTCTGGACTATAAAAGTGACTAAACTGAGTTTCTTTTTACTTCTTTTCTCAAGGTAGTCAGATAGACATTAAAAGTGATGATATATTCTACTTCATCATGTTCCTAGTCTTTTTTCTAGTCTTGGTTTCCAGTCTAACCGGATACAGCTAACTACCAGTATTTTACAAGAAACAACTGCCTATCTGACCTCGTCAACACAGTTATAGACGTATAAATAACAGCCGGGACCAGCCTTCCGAACTTAATAACTCGTTATGACAAAGTCACCCATCTACGTTCCAACCGCGTCTAGCGTAGCTTAACCTCTGGTCTGCGTTACCTCATCAGGATGCTCCTTCCTGTAGTCTTCCTTCTGCTGTTCCAGCTTCTTCTGGTACTCCTGGTACTCTTGTGAGAGTTTCTGCTGTTCATCTACACTCATTTGCTGGCCACCTGATAATATATATGAGTATTAGTACTTATGTATGCGAATTTATTCTAGAAAATTATCGTTCGCACTGTGCGAATAGGGTATTTGATAAAGATAGATTGAAAAAATATATATTTGGGTATGTATTTTTTTCTTATATCTCGTAAACAATAAATGAAGGGTATACAGCGACTTAAAATCTCTGAATGTTTGCGTCGAGCGAAAACGCACTGACTAAGTTCGCCAAGAGCATCCGCCAAAGCGTTGCCGCGAGAAACATCATCAGTCAGTCAGTTTCGATTTCGGCATGAGTTTCAGCCAATATTGGCCGAAATTACCGTAAAAGCTTGATTTTTGGCCGAAACCGAACATATACCTTCAGTGGGCCATTAGTTGTAAGTAAGCGTGTGTGTACAGACCGGGCTGCTGCTGCTGCTGCGTGTGCAGCGAGGTGGTGAGCAGGTGGATGACGTCGTGGTCGTCGGCGAGCCCGCCCGTGGCCGCCGACAGCCCCAGCAGCCCGCCGCGCGGCAGGACCACGTTCTCCGCGCGGAAGCACAGCTCGTAGTCCGCCTCGTTGTTCGTCATGCCTGCAGTACGGGCATGTACAATAGTAACAATTCTAGATTCAAGTTCTCGAGAAGGCCTCTGCACGTTGGACCCGTGTCCCCGTTCACGACTTCAAAAAGAACCAAGTCTCTTCTCGTGAAGTTAACCCGTGAATCAAAGGACGTGAACGCTATACACTTGAACAGAAGCCATTGAGAACTAAGTTAACGATAACTAAGTTAAGTAACAAACAATTTGATTGCGGCAACTACTTAGTGATATTTCTTTCATGATATAGTTAAATATGACTTTTAAAAGTTATATTTATTTTCTTAATTATTCTAAAAAACCACTGACAAAACATTAAGAGGAAATCTAGATGCCAAATGATATAATCTAAAATTGACAACTCGCAATGAAGCAGCGTGTTGATCAATGTTCAAACCATCCCAATACCGGATGAGGCATGTCTCCAGCAATAGGATGTGTTCTTTATTATGTTATTTTCGTTCCTATTTGTATGTACCTGCATTCTTAACAAATAAAATTATAATCTATACTAATATATAAAGCTGAAGAGTTTGTTTGTTTGAACGCGCTAATCTCAGGAACTGCTGGTCCAAATTGAAAAAATCTTTTTGTGTTGAATAGACCATTCATCGAGGAAGGCTTTAGGCTATAAACCATCACGCTGCGACTAATAGGAGCGAAGATACAATGGAAAATGTGAAAAAAACAGGGCAGGTATAAATCATAACTTATATCTTCTACCCACGGGGACGAAGTCGCGGGCAACAGCTAGTTTATAATATAGGTTGGTACTATAAGTGTTACCGTTGTGGAAGTACACAGTGAGTGTGTTGAGGTAGTACTCGATGCGGGCGCGCGTCGGGAACGGCTTGTTGCGGAAGTCGCGCAGGCAGCCCGACAGCAGCTGCTGGGACCCATCACTGTCATGTAATGGAAATATAATAGGATTAATATTATAAGCTGGAGAGTTTGTTTGTTTGTTTGTCATGTCGGGAATTACTAAGTTGTTTTTGTTTAAATGATGTTGATCTTTTTTTTTCAAAATACAAAAATTAAGCGTGTTCGTAAAGGGCAATTTTATTGAAAATTAACTATTATTATCACTTAAAACTTAGATCACCAATCAGGGTATGTTTTTTTAAACACTCTCTCACATTGAGGATTTCAATTCTTGTGTCGTGGAAGTTTAAAAAAACATTTAAGTCACACACAGACTCTTCTCCTACGCTGGGATCGAACGCGCAGCAGATTGCGCATAGTGGGTTTGGCTCGCTGACCTCAAAAACTACCTATGTAGTCTAAAATAAAGTGTAGACCCACCTCTTATGATCGAAGACCTTGGTGCCATCATTTAGGACCGCCATGATGTAGGGGTTGTTGTGCTTGTTGTCGTTATCGAACGAGTCGAAGATGACGGCGAGCCCGTTCCAGCGGTCAGAGGAGCCGAACACCTCACCAGTGTAGTCGCCGCGCTGAGACGTGTACCAGAAGGCCTAAAGACGAAAATAGCTGTTATTGTAATGTACTGTGCCTGTTGGTCTAGTGGTGGGTGACCCTGACTGCTGTACCGGAGGTCGTGGGTTCGATTCCCACCACGGCGGTGTCCGTGTGATGAGCACGATCGTTTGTTTTTTGTCTGGGTGCAATATGTGTATTTAGAAATATATAAGTATGTTGATCAGTTGCCTAGTACTCATAATACAAGCTTTGATTATTTTGAGACTAGATAGTAGATGGTATTGTGTGAAAGTTGTTGAATATTATTATTATGTTACCATCTAGAATAATCGACCTCTAGTTTAGCAGTCATTTTGATGAAGTATAACATCAACCATACAAAATATGGTTTCAGATTTCAAGCCGCTCGTAAGCGAATTCTGAAATTCTCAGGTATGCTGGTATCGAAAAGATATTGGTGCGTCCTAGGAGTTGAGCCTATGACCTTTTACTTGGCTGTCTAAAGGTTTAATCATAAGGATATCGCTGCGGGATGTTTAGCAGTATGTTACATCACGAAATGCTTACTGGTGCTTTTTAGACTCATCAATTTAATCTATCACTTTATCTACCGATCATGACTGTGATGGGTTGGCAACTAAAGATAGCACTTCACGTTTGAAACTATTTCTTGACAAAATAACAGCATTTTACTGTGAAATACATAACATTATTTCTATGTATTTGAGTAACAACATGTTATACCCAATGCAACTATTCATATTTGTAACAAGATTGTTTTACTATCGCTTTTGCCTCATACATAATACACCTACAACATTTGTCCGTACTCACCAGCCCGTCAGCTCCTATCCGCCCTCTACCGGTGACCTTGAACATGATGTCGACCTCCCACCAGTCGAAGTTGATACCCTGCTTGCTCCAGATGGCGCCCTTCTGGCTCCGCAGCGACGGAGCGAGGCGGACGCTCTCGCCTGACGCTATCGCATCTGAAACAGAGAGGGGGCTTATTAATATAGTGAATTGGTGGACGAGGGGCTTATTATCAACATTTCTATAAGAAGGTGTAGGTTGGTTGTAGGTGTCGAAGACAGCGCCGGTGGGGGACTGGATGACATAGACTCCCAGGCCCCCTCCACTCAGGCGAGGTCGGAGTGCCGCTGGGTCTTTTTAGCGGGTATACCGGGAACGCCGTTCACCTGAGATTCCTACATACCCCTCTCTCGCCCCCCGGCGGGAAGGGGATGCGTAACAGCATTTTTCCCAGCGACAAAAAAAAAGGTGTCGAAGACAGTGTAAAGAGGGTCTCTCAGTTTGGAAGATACTTAATCGAATTAAAATAGGTCATAATTATGGTAACTTGACTGGTACTTGAAAGATATTTAAATGATCGTAGCGAAATACCGTCGCTTAGACAACAACGACTACAAAAATATTTATTGCATTAAAAAGGCATTTTAGGTATTGTATTATTTTTCCGTTTTATTAAAATTTAACCACCTATCTCGTTTCTTGAAACTAGAAACGGGGGTTTTTACGATAGTTCGAAGTACTTTAGTAATAAGATGGTTCAAATCTATATTCAGGTTGAACATCTATAACTGAGCATCCATTTACCAAGGCTCTAGAATGAAATTTAAAATATAACCGGTATGACTCAGTCAACCTGCCCAGGTAAATACTCTTTACAGGCCTGTATTGTGATTTAAATAAGAACTTATTACATAAGACAGATACTTAGTCACTATTTAAATTTTCAGACAAAACGAAATTGTCAGCCATATTGCTGTCTCTTTTTATCTCACTACGTATTCAATATGAACGAAAAGGATAACAATTATCTATCACATTAAACCTTTTATGAGTTTACAAACAAATTCGGGGGCAAAATCTATTACATTACTGATATGCAAAGGGTGCAATAAAATATTAAAAATGATTAGATAAACGTCATATGAGGTAAAAAAATACAGCTTCATATTAAAATCAACTTTATTCTAACGTCTTAATGTCTATTTTCCTTTTTGACAATTAAGGTTACGCATTTTATAATAATGTTAATCTTTACAGCGGTTTATCAATTTATAAAACCGTATAAATAAATTACGATGTTAACGTGTTGAAAACCATGTGGTATTAATCAGGCAAAGAAAAATTTGTTGGTTGACCGCCACTTGAATTTTGGTTGCCGTGAACAAATTACGCGCGGCAACCAGGAGGTTGACTACCACTCGTTAAATAAAAGCTAAGTAAGTAAGTACGCATGAATTCGGATGAATATTTTCTTTGTAAAACATGATTTTTTTACCCTATTGTTTAGGCAACCTATACTGACAAGAGTCCGATTCGCACTTGCCCGTTTTGTGGGTCCATGCAATAGTTGCTTACGACAACCAAATCTAGTGCTTACATGTAATTTATATTGATCAGTGGTATATTGACCGGGAAGTAAAAAAAAATATTACAAGCATCACGAACATTCTTATCTAGCAGAAAACACAGATGTTCAAGTGTTAGATTTCAGTAGTCAGTGATTAGAAAGCTACCGCTGCCACGCTGGTAGCGGGATCGATACCCGCACGTGAACACGTTTTATCAGAAGTTACATTAAAGCGGGCGTTATTACGTATTTTACAGACAAAATGCAATTGGTACGATAATTACTTCTTAATTATTAATTACCTAGTCTGAAATCTGTGTGAGAATTACGAGAGGACTTGGGGGATGCCTTTGCCCAGCAGTGGGACACAGGTGCCGTCGAATTATAATTACTTGTCTGCGCGATTACTGGCATATAAACGTCGATGATAAAATAATGGGCAAAAATATCCTATTTTTCAACCTTTGCATTCGTGTATCAAAGAAATGCTTGTCCGACGCGGGGATCGAACCCGTGACACGCCGCACCCATTGGTTTTGTAGAGGTGATCTCCACCTAGCTATCCACGTACTCAAGGGTTACAACCGAAGTCTCTTTTTCTACATGGATAGCAATAATAAGTACGATAAAAACCCTTTAAACATTAAATCGACTACAAAATTCAAACCATCCATACAAAAAAATTCGCTAGGCAGGGAAATAACTTACCTGTCATGCACATTTGAAATGTTCCACATAATTACAATAGTTATAATGTCGTTGCGAAACGCGATAATGTATCGTAAGCATTAGACATGGCCGCCGTTACCACTCGCTGAATTAACAACATATTAACACGTATTACACGACCAAGGCAAAATTAACTCCGAGCGGCCAGTAGAGGGATATGTTAACGACTAGCTGTTTTATCGCGGGCCCGCTCGCTACAAAATGAAAATAAACCATCCTATGTGTTAATCTTGGTTATAAACTTTTAAACTTCGGCACGGATAGCCGAGTAGTTGAGGTCACCACGCCAAACACACACTATACGACGTGTCGCGGGTTCGATCCCCGCGTAGGACAAACATTTGTGCGATCCAAAAATGCTTATCCTGAGTCTGGGTGTCTTTAAATTGTGCATGTGACTTGAATTTTTGTTAAACCTCCGCGACATAAGGATTTAGTGCGGGAGTCATTTAAAAAACAACTATCTGTACACCAAGTTGTGTTGTAATCCGTTCCGTGGTTTTTGGCGTGAGAGAGGAACAAACATCCATACTTTCTTTTGCGTTATAATATTAGTATCTAGTTGAAATTATAGCTGATGGACACATTTTTTATAGTAATGTCATACATCGCTTATTGAATTTGTTAAGGCGAATGTTTATATTTTCAATACATCTTCACGGTAAAATGAGTGGACTGATTTTGATAGAATTTCGTTTGGAAGTAGGGAGCTCGTGGCTAAGCTATAACCACATAAGTGAATCGATCACAGGTTAACTATGCTTGACGCGGTTGGTCCATAGATGGGTGACCATATATCTATACCATACTCTATATATCTTTGTCATAACGAGTTCCTCCGTGTTTCGGAAGGCACGTTAAATTGTGGGTCCCGGCTGTTATTCCTACATCTTTGACAGTCGTTACAGGTAGTCAGAAGCTTGAAAAAGTCTGACAACCAGTCTAACCAAGGGGTATCGTGTTGCCCAGGTAACTGGGTTAAGGAGGTCAGATAGGCAGTCGCTCCTTGTAAAACACTGGTACTTAGCTGAAACCGGTTAGACTGGTAGCCGACCCCAACATAGTTGGGAAAAGGCTAGGCCAATGATGAAAAATGAAGGTATTTGCTACCACTGTAGACCTCAGTATTCTCGGGTCCTGTGAGAGCCTCGTCCAGACTCCACCCGAACAAGATTGTTGACCTTCTTTAAGTACCAAACCAAATGGGGTAGATTACAAATAGTAAACACGGCCTCTAACAAAACATTTAATTCATAACTCAGGACTCTCTTTAAATGCGTCGACTAATACGCGAAATTATCAACTTATGTTTATTGATACTCATACTGTAAACAAGGATTTATAACTCTAATTCCATCGTAATAAGATTGGTATTCGTTAAATTCTGATATGTAGTTGAAAGTAAAAAGTAAGTGTAATAAGATTTCAATTGAATATAAATCTTATGTCTTAGAAGTAAAGTTGATTTTTCATTGTCCTTAAGACCTGTGAGATTGAAATGTATTTCTAATTATTATTATGAAAACATAAGCTTGTTTTAAGTTACATTTTCTTTATTGTTAAAAGGATTTTATTATGTGATGGGAATTATTTTCTAACATGAAAACTTATACTAGCTTCTACTCAAGAGTTATTAAGGTCACTGAGCACGACATCTAGACATCGTTTTTTTTTTTTTAAGAAAAAATATATATGAAAATTGTAAGTTTCTATTTCAAGTTTTGATGAAAATTGAACCAATTATGTCTAATTTAATTTAAATCATTATAATAATATGATTAAACATAAATTTTTAATCCGATAAAATACTTGTGTGGGAAATACGCGGTAAAAACAATTCGCAAAGTCAGTTACCTGCTGACCTACTTCTTTGGATTGAACTTAAAATACATCCAAAATCGATTCAGTTGTTTCTGAGATTAACCCGTACATTGTCACACACTTCACCTCTTTATAATGTTAGTATAAATAATTGTGAAGGTGCGTATGTTTGTTACCTCTTTACACTTAAACTACTAGACCGATTTTAATGAAATTCAGTATGTAGGTAGCTGACACCTTGCATTAACACTAAAACTATTTTCACCCGATTATTTTCAGGGTGGGTAATAATTTTCAATCTATAACTGACATTCACGTGAGTAAAGCCGCGAGTAATAGCTAGTATATGGTAAAAAAAACTTGAAACAAGCTTATCAACATTTCTATAAACTAGTATGCGCCGTGCGACGCTTCCTGTCTGACTGGTATTGAGTGTGATGGGACAATGTCAAAGGTCAAGGTCTGCCAACTGCAAAAGTTTAAATTTTTGTACAAGAATGAAATTGGGACATCATTTTACTGGTGTTGTCGTGTAACTGTAGGTGAGAGATAGAAAGACTAATATTGATTTTAAATTTATTGATTAACTCTAAAAACATTGAATTGAAAACAGAAATTGCAACACATGATAAATGCGGACAACATCACATACATTGTTCTGAACCTAAAGTAAGTTGCTAAAGCACTTGTGTTATACCACAAACACCCAGACCCGAGACAATGTAGAAATGTGAATTTCTTACATTGGCCCGACCTGGGACCTAGTGACACCTTGAAACCGGTGCGTACGCCACTCGACCACGGAGGTCTTCAAATTATGTTGCGCTTTTAACATACAAATGATCTTAATAATACATTAACAGTAAATGAGTGACATTCTTACATTGCTACTTCAAAATTTACTTAACTTTACAGTGAAGAAGACAGCATGTAATTTCTGTATCTACTATGCAAGGATTCATCTGTTATTCATTCTTTTTGAATATCATAAAAGTGAAAGTTTATCACATCTTTGCATGAAAATGACTAGGCAACTTTTGGTGAAATGTTAGCACATTGATAAATTATACAGAACTTTTAATCTTATAAAAAATGCTCAAAGTTTGATAAATCTCTCAAATATTGCAATAATATATTTGTTTGTTTTATGACTGTTTCCTGAGCATTTATAGATCATTCTGATGCCTTTGTAAAGATTCTATTTATTTTGGGACTAGAGGTCTGTACATGTGTGTAAAAGATATATTTTTATACTTATTATACATTTATAACAGTCAGAATATAATTAAAAATATATGCCCGTGCGGTTTCCACCCGAAATGAATATAACGTGGCTTATAATACGCGGGATTGCAATCAATCATTAATTATGCTTATAAAGAAATAAGCTAAAGTAAATATGATCTAGATCTAGATTAACAGAAAATATTCAGATATCATTTTCTAGTAAAGTCCTAATAGTATTTTTTCTTGGGAATGTATTAAGAAATTGGCATAATTTAGTAAATTGATGCAATTAAAAAGTGCTATTGAATAATAAGAAATAATTAATTAATGGGAGATTACTTGGATATTAATTATTAAAAGAAAGTAAGAGTTTTACTGAAAATTAATATCAAAATTATACGAATGATTACAATACCAAAAACTAAACATTCTTAAGATGAATGCACTATTACAAAAAAAGAATATAAAAACGTATTGTAACAACCAATTTGAGAAAAGTACCAAGAAAGTGTAACAATTTCATTACAATAGCATTCCATATTTACGATTCGCATTACTTAATACCTTAAACAATTACAGAACCGGTTACAATAACATTAATGAATATCTAATTTTAATTTTATCGTAAAATTATTTGAGGTTTTTAACCGTGTCGACTGCTTTCGTGGAACCAAAAAACATGATCTCGAAAACTATTGTACCTCTCTTTCTAACCAAACGCAACTTGCATAGCACTGTCTCTTTCTAACTTGACAGATTTCACTGACGTGTCGCTGTCACACACAATACGGACCGAAACAACAAACGATTTTACCTTTTTTATTTCATGTTTATAACTTAACATGTATATTCATGAACGTAAGAACCTAGATAAGGAGTCCTTACGTGTGTTAAGAGCAACGTAAACGAATTTATCATTGAAATATCAAGAGAAATAAGGTTATACTTACTGCCTCCGTACTCCCAGAACGGAACTGATCCATCTTTTTGCGCTAAATACGGCGGTTTGAACGAATATTTGTATTCGAAACGTCTATGTACGGTCTGAGTGTTGACGCACACCAAAATACTTAATATTACACTGCACAATACTAAATTTAATTTAATCGACGACATCTCGACGGCAACAGCAACCGTGCCCGCTCACGTCAAGTCTATCAAAAAAATTGTTGATTGAGATTCGCTTGTGATTCGTCAGCTGAGATACGTTCGGATACACGTACAAAAGATATACCTGAATTTAGAACAAAGTGGTTTAAGCTTTACACTACAATATATTGATTTTTATTTTAGTTTGCCCTATTGTTTATTTGTTGTAAACTAAATGCTGATATTTATCACCATAAATTCTATAAATAGAAAACAGGTTTCATGTTCTTATTCTCCTAACAAAGTGGTAAAATCAGGATCAATTTCGTCAATAGTGAGGAAGGATCGCCTTTGTTATTTTTTTTCATAATGTCGTCAATTAGTTTTTACCTTAAAACTTTTAAATCAAATAACATATTATATTATTATTTAGGAACAATAAATAAAGAGCAAAATGTAACACCATGTAACCACACTAAAGTGTCAGTCTGTGAGATCACGGAATGAAAGTAAATATTATCCATATTATCAATGTTTATTTACTAAAAAAACTTACTTTTAATTAAAACAACTTTATCAACTCTACAAAATGTAGATAACAAGGTTTGTTTATATTTCAGTTATCGTTACCTATTCAATCAAATAAGTGTATCGGTTTTGATATTGTCTAAATAGATATAAATAACTCATTGTTTTTAGCCTTAGGTATTATTCCCGTGAAAATAATATGGGATTTCTACTCATAGTTTGTAATATATTTTTATTATGGTATTTACAACTCAAGGTACTATTTATATTAATAAATAACTTTATAGTTTATTTTTTCCTCAAAAGCTTTTTTTTTCTTCAAATTCTAGTCTATAAAATTAACAAAATTCGTTCCAGGGTTTAAAGAAATATGGAAGAATAAATTGTAATGAGTCTTATGAAGTACATTCTGCCTAGCTTCAAATAAAAAGACAATGTTATGTGAGTATTTTTAATCTTATTAATCCTAAATCCCACTTAAATATGTAGGTACCTACTATGCTAATGTCTTTTAGTTTTTGTTGTAAAACCTTTTTTGATAGAACTATTTATAATAACAACTTTATTACCTTCAGCCTCATAACTTAAACCTCAAGGAAAACAAATAATACCTTGGCTATAGTTTCAGAAAACCATTAAACTAATTCACTTATCTCTCCATTTCAGGATAATGTCCACGGAACTGTTTTATCGCCGGCAAGTGTCTCACAAGCATCTTGAAGTGCTGGCTCAGTACATGGAGCGATTCCCTCCGCTAGCTCTCGCCAGCGCCCGCTCTAGAGAAGGCCACCTTCAATCCAAGCGCATGTGGGAGAAGATAGCTCGGACATTAAACAGAATAGATGCTGGAGTCAATAAAAGTGGCCGGAGTTGGGCTAGGGTGAGTTGATTTTATTATCATAGTTTCCAACCTATTCCTGTGGCCCAGTAGTACAAGGAGAGGGTTAAGCACACCAACAGTTTTAGTCAGTAAAAGTTTAGCTTACTTAAATCTCTAACTTCCCCATAGTAGAATGGTCAAATGATGAGTTATTTAGATAGAGAATGTTGGCAATGATACTGATACTTATTACTATTATTTCGGGTCATGAGGAGTGAGGATAAAATATTAGGGAAAGCCATATGTAGGGGTGCATGGTGGGTCTAAAAAGGTAACTCATATAAGCGGGAATTCATATGGACCCTCCATCTTCTCCAACTTCATATGGGGGCGTAAGTCATACAGGAGGGAGAGGATAAAAATCATATGATGCTTGGTAAAATTCAAATCTGTTAAAAGTTGAATATAACCTCTATCTGTATTCTCACTCTCTCCCAGTACTGGATAGACTTAAAATTCAAGATCCGCCGGAAGTACGCCGTGGTACAGAAGTGCGAGGCGGAGGGCTCGCACTGCGCGGTCTCGCTGTCCCCGCTGGAGGCCAGGATCGCCAGGATCCTGACTGATGAGGAGGGGAACCTGCTGCCGACTGCGTCCGTGTATCATCAGGTCAAAGGGTATCCTAGGTGTGACTTGAAGGATAATGGGGTAAGTAAAATGTGTTGTTAAGTCATCATCATTATCCTTCCTCCTATCTTAATTTTAGGTAAATATTGTGCCCAGTGCCATATGGTTAATAAGAAAAATGCTTGCCCTTTCTGTCGTTGTCGGGGATTAAACTACACTGGCGCTAAAAAAATTGCTTGAGTATTTATCATCTTAATTGTTAAATAGAATTTAACAATAGGGAGAAAGCGCCGTTGCCCGGTATTAAAACCAAAAGACCTATCATCTCCATCATATTTTCTTTTTAAACGCATAGTACCTATCTCTCAAAAAGTGAATCTTAAAAAAATATATATATTCCAAGTTTCAACAGAATAATTACTAATATCCAATTCCCTGTCCACAGAAAACCCGTCACAATATAAAATCGATCGACTCCAAAATCACCGATACCGATGATACATCCCAAAACTACTTAATCGATCATACTGAGCACATCACTATACCGGATGACGTCAAACCAAATATTAAGGACTGCGTAGATCCCATACAAATATCTCCCATACAAGCTCAAGAGAGAGGGATAGAGGAGTTAAAGAGAGATCTAGTGGAGTTTGAGCTGAAGAAACAGAGGGAGTTGTTTGAAATGGAGAAAGAGTTTAGAAGAGAAAAGCATGAGATAGAGATGTCGATATTAAGGATAAGGAAACAGATTATGTTGAAGGAGTTGCAGAAGTTATAGTATATGTAAATATATTTTGTTTTAAGTTTTTATAAAGCTGTTTTATTTAACGTGTATGATCACATATTTGGGAGGTTAGCTAACAGAATAAAGCGACGCCCGCAGTAAAGATTTATGTTTTTCTGTCGCGGGGATTTTTACAGACATACAAATCACGTGCACAATAAAAGTCAGCCTTTAGAACAAGCATTCGTGCATCACACAAATGCTTGTCCTACGCGGATATAAAACCCGCGACACTAAAAGCGCAGTTCCTATGGCATGGTAACTTAAACCACTCTGCTATTAGTGCAAAACTTAACATTCGTTTATAGTTTATATAAAATGATCAGTGAATAATGTTTACAAAGTATGTAGGGCTACTTCGCTTAGCTTTGCTAAGTTATTTTAATTACGTAGATCACCGCTAGAGGCGCTTATATCAACAGATACTTGCCTATTCCTAGACCTAGACAATAAGTGAATGATGTGGTCGCCTGTAATTGGAGGCGCACACTAATATTGTACGCAAAAATGTTAATATGCATTAGCCTCTGTTGGCGATCCGATCCAATAAATAAATAAACTAGTGTAACCTAAAATGATAAAGAGCTCCACAACAAATAAAAACCAGCAATTTTAGTATAAAAAATATCATTTTTTATTTCATACAAAATTGTGTACTAATTCGCACGTCAATTCTTTTCGAACGGATAGTATGGATTGTCCAACCATTTCTCCTGTTTGATGGTCCTGTAGTTCTTATCAAAAGTCTGGAGTTTTCTCAGCTCTTCAAGCTCCAAGGCAAAGTCGAAAATGTCTATATTTTGCTCAATACGGGATTTTGTCAAAGATTTTGGGATTGGAATCACTCCTAGCTCCACCTAGGAACAGAATAAGGTATTAGGCATGGTTTTAGTTTTGCTATTCAAACACAGATGGCGTTGTTAATATATGGTCTACAAGTTTAGTTTATTTGGAACATTTCGGACTTACAACGTTTAATTCTTCGTTCTATGGTTTTATGACTTTAGAACAAAGCCACAAACGGGACTAAGGCTCGTTTATCAAATGAATCTAAACAAAAAATAAGTTATTTTGACACAAAAAAAAATGACTTTAGCAGTTTATTAGATATGACTTTATTATCCCCAGTATACTTAAATTGTCCTGCCGTACCCGTGCAGTAAACTCAAATTCTATTCTTACCCGTATTTTACTAATAAAGAAGACTTTTGGCTTAATTAACTTCCTAGTCCGAAAGTTGTTGTTTATGTTTAAAATATCACCTATTTTGTTTAGGTGTGGGAATCATCATGGACAGCCACTCCCTCGGGGGAGGAAATGTGTAGTGTCATACTCTTACTGACTAAACCTGAACCGCCGTGCTACGTCCCCGTATTTAGTACGTACGCGGCAATGCATAGCAGTTCAACACGCACCTCTAAAATATCACTTGACCATCATCATAACGTACCAAATATCTCAAAGCAATTTGAGGCACAGTCTTCCTGTACTTAGCAGCGATCTCCACAAGGGCTGGGTCGTCAATCCTCGGTGGAGGAGCGTCGGGCTTCGCCTTGTTGTAGAACAGGGAGCCAAAGGGCGTGTAGCCCATTATCACAATGTCCTTATCAGCGCAGTACTGCAGGAGGGCTGGTTGCTGAAGGTTCAGGTTGATCTGGGGAAGTGTTAGGTTTTGTAAAATAACTTCGGAGACCTTACTTTGGAGAATTTGTGCCCTGACTACCTAAGCTTAAATGCTTAGAAGTACCTATTAGAGGTTCTTAATTTGATGGTCGATCTCATAGTAGGTACATATATGATACAGAAAGCCTTTTTAATGAGTTGTTGTAGATTGGCTTTAGGTCATTAATTGCATTGCACATGGAGCGACTATCTAATAGACGTTCACAATTCATTTTCAGTGTTTAACACAAAGATTCTCACGTAAAACTACTTTGAAAACTAAGAAATTAAACACAAACATTAGGTAGAAAAAAATTGAAAGCTTATCAAGGAACGATCTTGACTTCTTTAAGATTCTGGGCTTGCCCAGGTGGACAGCGGATTTTGGGATACAGTAGCCTCAATATTAAGAGCAGAACTTTTTAATTTCTGGTCAAACTCACTCAGATACCGAGGTCTCTGACCTAGAAATCAAACTTATCCATCAGACGTCTGACACGTCGTATAACATACCTCAACTTGCAACACAGCGGGAGTCTCCAACCCATTCTCAATGAGTCTGTCGATCTGTTGCTGGTTGAAGTTGGAGACTCCGATGGACCTGGCCAGCCCGAGGCTCTTCGCTTCGATCATACCGCGCCAGGTCTCCAGGTAGTCTGTCGTGTCGTATGTGCCGTTACCCTGGAAAATATGGTTTTGAGGTTAAATTGTTTTGTCTTTTTCGCGAAGGAATGGAATTTCTTTGTATCATTTTTTTTCTAGTTATACTGTAAATTAGGTTATATTGTGTCGCAATAAAACAGAAGTATAAAGTAAAATGAATGTTTACACTACATATGTATAAAAAAAGGTTTTTATAGGCAATCCTCTTAAAAAACTAATTGCATTCGAAAACAAAAAAAGAAATGGTTATTTTTGCTAACCACAGTTTATAAAAGAGCTAAATTAAGCTTTTCCACTCTCTATGAGAAAGTATAGGAGTGTGTAGGTACTCTATGTACCTACGTATGTAATATTGTAGTACTCACAAACTGCCCGACAGGCCAGTGTATAAGATACAGGTCGACGTACTCTAACCCGAGGCTGGCGAGCGAGCGCCGCAGCGCCGGCACCACCGTCTCCTTAGCGTGAGCGTCGTTCCATAGCTGATAAACAAAAACCATTTCATTATTACCCTGTTCCATTCAAGATTAACGTTTTTAACAAGACCTTTAGTAATATCTGGATCCCCTGAAAAAAGTTTCAATTGAAAGAAAAGAAGATATATTAAATAATAGATTTAAAAAAAAGATTTAATACATCTGAAATCCCACAATTTTAAATGTCACTCCATTCAAATTTTATCAAAATCGGTCCAGGCATTTTTATAGTAGTAAATTGCATTGTAATCGGATTAGAAGCTACCCTGCTAGTGTGAATTTAACAAACAAACAAAAACGTGGCAAAAATATATCGTTGAATAATATAATTCAACACACCGCCATATAGTCTAAAACCAAGCAAAGCTTGTATTAAGAGTACCAGCCAACTAGGATGGATTAAACTCAGATGAATATCAAATGATCATGATACAATTGGTCTGGGGTGGGAATCGAACTACTAGAACAAAAATAGTTAATAGTTTTTACCATAATTACTTACAAAGTTGTACCAATGATTTAAATGAGTAATGTATTTCGAAGGATTAAATGTCTCTACTGATGACTTGGCAAGCTCTGCAAACCTCTGGTTGGACCTTATCTTTCGTAGCACAGACCCTTATCTTTCGTTACATGTTTTAACATTCGTGGCAATCGAATTAAAAAGCAATCGTAAGACAAATCTTTTACATTCGTAGCACGTCTTATTTTTCCTAGCACAAAAAATATATTTCATAGCAAGCCTTATCTTTCGTAGCTGGCCTTATCCATCGAAGGAGAAAAAAAACAAAGAATCAATTCGAGTCAAAGACATTATATACTCTATTAGCGTTGATACATAGATAATAATATTAAATCCAGCTTACGACAATTTTCATGACTGGCTACGAAAGTTGAGTCCAGTTTACTACTAATTTTAAGGTTGATTTTAGGTTGTTTAAGTGTTACTTACAAGGAAATAAGGATGGACGTTTACTAGACTACTGTGGTACGTATGAAATCAAACAATTTACTGTAACCCTGATGATGATTATAACAGCTACTTGGTAAACTCACTTTTTGACGATACGTGGGCGAAGCGCAACACGGTTGGGCCTAGTTAATAAAAAATCAATTCGAAAACCTAAATTAAATTAATATACTATATAATTCTGATAAGGCAGGGAAAGATCACTTAACTCATCATCATCGTAGCCTTTTTCCAACTATGTTGGGGTCGGCTTCCAGTCTAACCGGATTCAGCTAAGTACCAGTGTTTTACTAGGAGCGACTAGAACATGTCGATCTATCCGGGAAGAGGTCTTGCAGTGGGATATGAGGAGGATGCTACTCACTATTATCTCCGAAACCATTAAAACCTCACCTTCGTGGTTATAAACAGATCTTTCCTCTTGATTCCCTCTGCTATCTTCCTGTTGACAGCTCTGCCGACCTGGTCCTCTATCCGGTACGCGTATGCTGTGTCGATGTGTCGGTAGCCGGCGTCGATGGCCCACGACACGGCGTGCTCCACTTCGTTCTGTCCCGGCTCCACGCGGCCATGTTGGAAGAAATGAGGGTTATTTTGGAGGGAATTTTGAAGTTGATGGCTCCATCAGAACAATGATATGGTCATGTCAAGGTTGGAGACAAACATTGTTTTTAATTTGAGAGTACCTAGGGTTAAGAAAAGAAGGAAAGTAGCTATATTCTAAAAATACGGCAATTCTTCAAATCCTAAGATGGTAGAGCGAAACATCGTTAAAGCAACTTGTGAGAAAATGGACGCAAAGGACAATCGATTATTTTACAAAAAAAGAAACAGTTTTTTTTTAATTTAATACATTCATAAACCACTTTCAAATATTCAGAAAACATTTCTCTATCATACTGTGTTTATATCTGTATTATATATTTATTTATACCTGGGTATTATTTCCTAGCCATGTCCCCAGAGCTAGCGCGGGGATCTGCCGACCATCGTTCATTTCTTTCATCGGTGGCTTCACTATACGCATTGATGATGTCAGCTGAAAACAAAAAATAAACAACAATATTTATAGATCCTTCATAAAATAACAATAATCTTAAGCCTGATAAAGTTGAATTAAAACAGAATTGAGATAGAGATGTACAAAAAGGAATTTATTTAATTAAAATTTATTTAAATTAACTTCTAATTTAAATAAATCAGTCGTTTATTTAATTTTTACATGATTTTATAAAAAGGACACGACAATAGAGTCTAGGTCACAGTAAGTTCCTTGTACTGCATCTTAACAAGCTAACCGGTTTTCTTGAATCCCAACAAAATATTATTATTTACGAACAACAACATGTAAATTCAAACAAAAAAAAAGATTTGATCAAACGAACATACATTTAAAGACAAAAATCTTTATTTTAAAAAACAAATAAAGCATCTTTTATGATAAAAAAAAATGGTAACTCTTCGAAAAAGGGTCGCTCAAGTTTACTAAAGAAATACAGGATCAAATTATCAAGCATTCTAAACGCATATTTGACTAGGTACATATTACATTGAATATACGAAAACATGTATACGCTACTAAAATCACCTATAAAAGACAGTTCATGGCCACTACAACTTCAATACAAACTTGAAATAGGCTCACGACAACAAAACCAGCTTAAACACACGCACACATACACAGAATATCAAAAACTATACGAAATTTAACAAAAAAACTCACCGTAGAACACCATAATATACCTAAAATCAAATAAAATCTTTCCATATTTGAATATTTTTAGATAACTGCGATTATTAATACACGTTTATCGAAAAGCTTTGACCCAGACGCGCTGCGCGTGCGCCGCCGAGCGATACACTGCGCTAAGAGAGGGGATATATCCCCCGTAATCAGCTGTTTATAATTCCAGTCTATACTAGATTTTATAGCTTATGTAAATATTGTACGTGTGTTAAATAATGTATTTTGTGGCTGTGTTTACAAACTATAAATTACAGATCTGTACTTATAGTTTAGAATACCAGCCTATAATGTAATATGGCTGGGCATTTACCTCTTCTCACACAGAGAAGATTTGAGCATTGATTACAACGCTAGATCACAAAGGAATTTAATCCTTGTGTCGCGGGGGGTTTCACAAACATACAAATCACATGCACAAAAACACGCAGACTCAGAACAAGCATATATTATGTGGATCACACATTTAATTTTGTCAGTGGGGTCTTAGAAATATTAAGAAACTAAAACTTTGAAAAGTTCTCTGCCTCGTGCATAAAAATCCGAACATAGAATAGCAAGTTCAATTGCCGGGCGTAATCATATCACAGTTTCTGTCAAGTTTGACACCAACCCCCCTAGCACTAGACCAATGACGATTGACGGATACCCGAGTGGTATAGGTCACCACTTCAAAGATGTAGACGATGTGTTGCAGGATTCGATCTCCGCGTAGAAAGAGTGGTCTGGGAACCGAGTCTGGGTGTCTTTGTTCATATAACTTGTATGTTTGTGAATATGTAATAAAATCATCTGTCATTCTTATATTATATTCGAGTGTTTGTAATTGATGACAACAACAATTGTGGAAATGTCTTTTGCTAGAGGGAGAGAGTGAAATGCCGTTTTTAAACTCTAACAGAAGCGTTTTTGGAGATCGAAGGTGCTTATGAACTTTGTTATTTCGTTTCCTTTTGGCCAGATCGGATGGAGGAGAAGAGGACAACCCCTTTATACCCTTTTAAATTTTAAAATTACTTCTTCTGCTTTGGGTTGGACAACCAGGTCGTACATCAACCATACAACAAGAAAAAAGCTTACCAATTCGCCGACAAAACTTCATAAACGATAATTATAATTATTACATAAATTGGATCAACGTTATTACCAAACATGTTTAGATAATAATAGGTTCCAATAATTATATTTTGAGTAGGGATTGCGAAACAGATGCAATACACAATAGATTTGTTTAATGTTTGTAAACTATTCGACGATACTAACTTTACGTCTTAACTGATGTAATTGTTGTAATTGTCTAATCCACTATGGAGAGTTTATACAATACAATCATTCCTAGGCAGTTTATTAATTACTATGAATTATATATTGTGTTGATGTGTGTCTAACTAAAGCAAGTAGTCTAGTCACTCTTAGTGTCTAAGGTAAGTAAATGTGTTGTTAAAGGACTTATTAATCATTATTAAATGATGTATTGGTTTTCTCACGCGTATTTATCGGGGGTGACCAGTTCGACTTGCGACCTCCGCCGCGTCAGAACATGATTAAGGACTCCGGTTGGGTCCGAAACTAGTCAGGCACCCCCCATAAATACGTGAGTAGTGTCGTGAAAAGATTTGAGGGAGGTTTTTGCCCAACAGAGGGCTACATAAATAATAGTATTTGGATATATTTATAGGGTTTTATATTCAAAGGGTAAAAAGGGAATCTTATTGCAAAGAGTCTGTTGTCTGTGGGGCCGTATAAGTCATCGGTAAGGCTGTACCTCACTGACGTATAGATAGTTGGTATTTGTTTTATTTTAGCAAGACTCGCACTCCCATTTTGTTAAAATCAGCCATTATTTGAATGCCTAAAAGGTTATTCTAAAGTCTTTACAAAATCGCTAGTGGAAACTCAGGTAAAACACTTAGGAGAAGCGGTAGTTAACAGTGAAGGGTGGGCGATAATTTAGATTTTTAGTTCTGCAAACAGTACATAGATACTTCGCTATATCGTAGCTCTACACAGCTATATTCACATCGTCACAAAACGTCCATCTAGCCAAATGATAGGCAAACAATAACTTGATTAAGAACCGCTCAGAAACTGATAAATGCTATACCTAACTATTAAAAACATCAGCCGAGTTCGAATCAATTATTATAAAAAAAACCTATAAAGTGATTGTCGGACTCGCGAATGTCAGGGGTCCATAGGTTAAAGAAAAAATATGTTCAGCATTCAAGTCTTTAAACGGTTGCTTCATCTCCATTTGGAATTTATGGAGGAGAAACAATGTTTGCAATATATCAGCTATCTATCTATCGCGGGTCATAAGACACAGACGGACAGAAGGACAAATTGTAGTTTTAGTAATAGGGTTCTTTAACATTTTAGCACGGATCCCTAAAAACCATCTCTATGTATAAATAAGTTTATTGACTTCAGATGCTTAATTTTATATAAGTATAAGGCGGTTCGATCGAGTTTTAAAAGTATTACGTCTCTTTAGTAATGGCACAAAAAGGTCCAAATTAAATTAAGTATAACCTAGTATAAGATATATAAGATCTATTGATTAACATACTGAAAAAAAGCAATAAAACTAGACTTCTAATATGTTCAGTAAACTCTTAATGATTATTTTTGTATTGTAAGTAAAATGCTCTTTGCAATATAATAATTTTCGTTAAACTATAAAATATTTGAACGCTGGAAACAGCAGAATATTCTAGATTCTTCCGATTGTAACAATATTCTCACAAATATTTACATAGATATTCTATTAAATTCTAGCCAAGAGCTTACGGTTCGGACTCGCGTCACTTTTTTTTTGTTAAGGCGGGGAATCCTCATGGACACCCACTCCCTCGGGGGAGGAAATGGGTAGTGTCAGACTCTTACTGACTAAACCTGAGCCGCCGTGCTACGTCATCCGCGTTGTTGTGTCGGTGTATGGCAATGCGTTGCAATCCTTCATACAGGACTCGAGGCCCTTGAATATCCTTTGAGTACTTCTTGGCACACAGACTTTAGGACTGACAGAAAAGCCAATAGGTCGTTCTGAGAAACGAGAAAAAACCAGATCCAAGTTCGGTAACAAACTGTTTAGAGTAAAGAGGAAAAAGATGCAATTTTTGCCGGTCGAATTTAAAATACTGGTTTAGAATAAGCTTTTGTGTAACTTGTCGAAGATTATGTAGCAAAAAAAGAGATTCTCCTTTCATTTCTACAATTTACTAAAGTTAAGAATCAAATTTAGATAGACAAAGACTTGTAAAGTATTTCAGATTGATTTAAAACCAGAAAGCGTGATCCTGAATCGCGACCAGAAGGTCGAAGGGTAAAAGAAAGAACATGGGTGGGTTTTAGTCAGTAAAACTCGGACAATCCTTTCCGCTCAACCCATAAGTAGTCATCTCATCGTCGTCTCATCTTTAAAAAGAAGAGTCTATAAAGTAATATAATATGGTGTGTATGGCGTGACGTAGTAGTACACCATACAAACAGCTTTGAAGGTAACCCTACGCATTTTGAACTGACTTTTAAAACGAGGAGGTTCTTAATTCGCTTGGATTTTATTTATGGTTGGTACCTCAAAACTACGGATTGAATGAACCGATTTTGTTAACTCTTTATTCTTGCATTTGAAATAGCTGTCATTTGTTCCCATCCCAAGTTTGATTCAGTAGTTTATATTTGAAGTCATTTGTATGTTCTTGTTATAATTACAGTACAGTTTTTATAACATGCTCATAAGCAAATTTACCTCAAACACCTCTAAAAACTAAAGCGCCTTTGGGTAAAACTTTAGTAAAATACTCGTAGGTAGAAAACCTCAACATTCTGTCGCTTCTGCAATATTTTATAATACATGGCATCAATTCAATGAAATATCTTGGTTGTTTTATAGTGATTGAGAATAAACATTTAGTTTGTATCTGTCTGCGCACGCGCATACACGTGATAATGTTTGTGTTAATGCTGTTGACCGTGGTGGGGGGTGCCATCGCTGTAAGATCCTTATTATTTTTTTGTTTTAATTAATTGTCTTGTGTAACACTAAACACTGTATTTGTTTCAAAAAACGACTCCTGCCTTAAGGGATTTAATCCTTCTGTCGCGGGGTTTTACAAACATACAAATCACATGCACACAGACACCCAGACGCTTGTCCTACGCGGGGATTTTGCCCGCGACACGTCGCACACAGTGGCTTTGGCGTGGTGACCTCAACCACTCGGCTATCCTATGCCTCATCATTAATTTAAATGTCAGACCAGAGACCTTTGCCCTTCTCTGACAGGAAGCTTTCTCACTGCTAGGCTAATCACTCCCCTTTCTATGAGTCGCATTATAGGTTCAATTTTGTGTTTCTCTATGTGATACCTATCGTAGTTCCCAAACGGACTGACCGATTTTGATTCGGTTTGATTTTGTTAGAAAGATAGTGTGTGTGTGGTTTAAATAATACCCTTTATTTAATGGATGTAGGTGTAACTAAGTCATTTTTAATTTATTTTCTGAATTAATTTGTTTTATTATTTGGGAAAAATTTTTGATTATTGTTGACATATACATATTTAAAACAAAAATTGAAGTTAAGCAGCGGTCGGTACAAGATGGGTGACCATGATTTTAAATAATTAGTCTTTAGTTTACTTGACCGGTTTTATTACAATTAAATATGAAAAATAATAACTTAACCACTTTAATAGCTTTTCAATCAACAATCCAATTAAGTTCCCCTTATTAAAGTAATTATCCTTTCGCTTTATCTAATGCAACCTTAGCGCAATCTTCCGTGCAGTGAGCAAAGGACAATAGTTTAATTAACATATTTATAATAACACATAGCCTCTGTTTATTTGTCCTATTGTTAGTTTTATATTAAAGATGCGATCACTTAATTATTTCAATTCTTGTGTCGTCATTCAAATCACATTCACGAGGATAGATGTATGAAATAGTTTTAGTACTTTTTAAAAGGTAAAAGTTGTCGGTATGTGTTTTTGTCATTCTTTATGTTGTGTACCTACTAAGGCATAGAAAAAAACATCAAATTAAAATATTGTTTCAAGAACATTCAAGTAACAAGCACGAGACACCCAGGAATAAGTATTCCTGTTCACACAAATGCTTGTCCTACCCGGGGACCGAACCCTCGACACGTTGCGCTTCCCTATGCCACTCGGCTATCGGTACAGACACGCTATCTGTGATGACAGATGACAGTTAATTTATATTTTTACGTATAACACCGCGGTGCATAGCTAGTACTTATTATAAAATAACGATTATTTTATTTTAAAACTAGCTGTTGCCCGCGGGGCCGCCAGCTTCAAATCGAAAATGATCCCTTGGGAACATAAAATCTGGAATTAATTAGTCTATGCGTTAATCCTGGTTATAAACTATCTGTGTACCAAGTTCATCTAAATCCGTTCAGTAGTTTTTACATGAAAGAGGAACAAAACAGCCATTCATGCCAGGTACATACAAAGTTTGGCATATTAGTAATATACCAATTGCCTATTGAAAACCTCGTCCTGTGTTGAAATCGGTTTTAAATATAACGTAATATATTATTATCTAGCAGGTACCCAACGGGTTTAAGATGTATGTAAAAAAGTCTGTGTGTTGAATTAAATCCTCTTTTTTATATTTCTATTGTTTACTTGTGTCTAGACGTCTCAAGCATCCAGATAGGTATAGTGTGCCTAAGTATAATTAAGTTTTTAAGATGGATGCGAACATTAGGGTTAAAATGAAACCAGTTTATAAATTATTTGTTTTTATTTTTGCTATTTTGTTTTTTTTTTCAAGTTCTTTTATAGCGTTCTGTGCCCAAAGATGTACAACGTACGCTATTACCTACTACGGTTCCGTTGTCCGTCAGTTGGGCCATTCGACCATCTGTTTGGACGTCTGTCGTTTATCACCATTCTGTATCTCCTGTATTGTGATATAATATAAATAATATAAATCTTGGGACAACTCACACACGGTTTATCTGATCCCAAGCTAAGCAGAGCTTGTGTTATGGTAACCAGACAACTGATAAACTTACTTATATATTTCTAAATACATTACATAATATAGACAAATACACCCAGACACAGAACAAATGATCGTGCTCATCACACAAACATTTGTTCTGGGTGGGAATCGAACCCACGACCTCTGATATAGCAGTCAGGGTCACTAGCCACTAGACCAACAGGCCAGTCATTTGTGATGAAGTATTTATGTTGCTGCAATATCGACAAATACTAAAAATAAATATCCAGGTTAAGCCAAAGTATGTTACAGTCATTATTTTTTGAATGATAAATAAATGTTTGGTCTAATCCTTAAAATTTATCTGACATCCTACCGATGTGTTGTTAGTCAGCCTATTTATACGGAATGTCGCGAGTCTGACTCGCACTTGCCCCGTTTTTTCTATACCATAAGTTTCATTACCCGGGTTCAAAGTTTGATTCTCTCGCACCAATATTAAGCTCGATGTGAAAAAAAAATGTTTTTTTCTGGAAATGCTACCAATTATTATATTTTCAAATAGCCCATGAAAAGAGATGGCCGATCTACGGGATGTACAACGCAGTAGTACAAATATAATTTAGACAGTTATTAACATAGAGTAGTCAGTTGTAATCTTGTCTATATTAACACCTAAGTAAGTGCGATAACCTTTTAACATTCAATATAATTACAAATACGATACACCTTCTGTTTATCGTAACAAAGTATATTATTATGACTTCCAATTCGTTTGTAAACATGGTTTGTATAATATATTTAGGTATCTACTGATGTGAGTTAAACACGTAGTTTTGCAAAACATGAACGAGCCAATATCAGTCTACCAAATTGCGCACAAAAGTCATCTAGTTTTAAACGGAGTAAAGCTTGTAATTTGATCTAGACACAAAACAAATGATCACTCTAATTACAGTACCATCCGTCCTGGGTGGGAATCGAACTCACGACCTCTTGTATGGCACGGCCAAACCACTCCCCGCGCTCGGTATATGAAGGATTGCAACGCTTTGCCAGACACCGACACAAAAACGCGGATGACGCAGCACCGGCGGTTCAGGTTTAGTTAGTAAGAGTCTGACACTTCCGTGCCGAGGGAGGGAGAAAAAAATAACAAATCACTAGACCAACACGCCAGTCAAGACTTAGAACCTAGTACACAAAAAAGGCATTTTCCATGCAATGTAATCTTTATATCACCAGCGTCACCCTGTATATACCTACCTACTTTTTAACTTTAATATACTTTTTGCATTAAACCTTTTAAAAATGTGACAGTAGATTTTGACAACTTCTTCTAAACATAACATTGCATCTAGCCATCGTAATAGATATAAGTTAATTAATTCAATTTAATAGATATATGTTCCTGCTCATAGCAGCTATGCCAGCTATAGATAAATAAACCAAGACGTTAACATGTACACAAAACAATAAATAGGTATGGTTTTAGAAATTAATCAATAGACAGTTAGTTAATTTCTTAGTTTTTCTGTCTAAACATCAGCTATATTAGATATTAAAAGCGATTCAATATATAAATAAGCAGTGATAAATTTTGTAAGTTTGTGCGAAATTATGTTTGTGAACACACTGCCATCTATTGGAGAGTAGCAATAATGAACTATATTTTAGTGTTGTAAATAGTTAGTTAGTTTATTTTAGGTCATAAGTTACTATAATAGTTAAGCTAATTTAAGATTATTATGTTTAACCTACATACATTGCTTCACACCATCCGTCTCTTTATTTTATTCGATAGTTTTTGCTTACAGCATACAATAATTTATTTGCCTAAATGCAAAATAGATTAGGACACTTACTTACATTACATTATACTCACCAATAACAGATTTGAATTAACTCTTTAGGCATACAAGAAAACATCACTAGAAATCAAAACAAAAATACCTAAACCGAGAACCAACGAAAATGATAAATACTCTTTAATTATAACCTCAAAAAATCTCACTCAAATTACAAAAACACAATTACTATGCCAAACATGTCAAGAAGAACTTTAGAGCAATTTATAAAGGATTTCAATGAGACGGGGAGAGTTTTAAGACCCAACCCCGATTGGGAGGAGGACTTGAGGCAGACGGTGATCGTTACTCCTGAAATTGAGGAGAGGGTAAGGAGTTACTCTCGGATGAAGAAGAAGAAGGTCGCGCAGGAATGTCACTGTCAGGTGACTTTTAAGCTTACTTTTAGTTTGTGAAGTAGTCGAGTCATTGTTGGAGTAAAATTTAAGGAGGTGTGGAAAAGAAATGCTGATATATGCTGTGTAGTGCGCTGTCACGTTTCGACAACTGGTTGTAAAACGATGTTATCATGTGTAGTATAATTTTTTGGTTTAGTTTTTGCTATCGATCCAGTATTTTCAGAAGCTGTCGATTGATCTTAGTTCCGAGTTCTGCCACTGCAGGAATTGTCGCTAG